>NC_138945.1:28220000-28272500 GCF_965226115.1 Aulonocara stuartgranti | reverse complement strand
TTCATCACAAAACTCCATTTGTGTTTTTCAGTACTTTGAATTTCTCCAGTTTTGTTCTTCAGTGTAGAATAGAGTAGGTATATCTCAACTTTAGATAGTATTATAGTTTTATAAAACATACATTTGATGTATTTTACAAATACAGCAGATTTCATAAGAGACAAACTAGCATTGATTGGAGTACTTTGATTAAAGGGCATTGTTTGGCAAGCGAATCGCTCTACACATTCTCTTTCTGTGTATCTCTCTTAGGTACTTTTAAGTTTCAGAAGACAGAGTTGCGTCGGGACAGCTTTGATCCCAGCGCAGTGTCAGGCAGACTGTACTTCCTGGATTCCAGCAAAGGGCGCTACGTGCAGCTGGACGAGGAGCTGTACCGCTCCATTCTGTCAGGGAAATGCAAATTGTGATGACCAGGCTGACCACTACATCAACACACACACACATACTTGCACACACACACACACACACACACTTTCACACACAAATACAGAAGACAATATGTGTGACCAAATTAGAAGATTTTGTCCCCTTAGTCACAAAAATAATACATTACAATAAAGAAGAGAATAGCCATATACAGGCCAACACACACACACGTATTCCCAAAACCACTTTGCTCTTTAACATCCTTAATAACAGATTGATGCACGTCACGCTCAAAAACACACACTCCACTCTGCCCGTCGCTCCTGAATACTCCTCAACAACTTCTCTCGCTACCTCAGCAAACAAAGAGAGAGGCACAAACCTAGAAAGCAGGTCTGCTTGGTGACTTGAAGCCACCCTTCATAACCACGCACTCCCTCGCCCACCAACAGATCTCATACACTCCCACCTGTAAACGCTGGTCCATTAAACCACAGGTTATTGTTGGCATGAAGGAGGAACAAGAGGAGAGGAATAGGCTGCCTAGCATCCAGGATGCAAAAACTTGACACTCCAGATAAACACAGACTTAAAGGATGCTGATGAAGAACATGGATTAAGTACATTAAATATGTGAGATAACAGAGGGACCTACTTGGACCTAAACTATCTCTCTGTTCATTGTTCTGTTAGTGAGATTGTTTTGTGACAGACTGAAGCTACTGCTGTCGACTTAACCTGCACAATTAGCCATAAGTGACAAACATGTGGAATAGCTACATACGTCCTGTTTTAGGTCAAATGTATCAAAGCATTTCCTTTAACTCTCAGCTCTTTGTCTTTTCTTTTCCATTCCTGTTGTATTACAGCAAATCCAAAGGCTTTCTTTCTTTCTTTGCTTTTTAAAGACCAACATATTTGACCTGTAACAGAAGTAAAAACAAAGTCCAGTGGTTGAAGGTGTAAATAGGGCTCTAGCAATTGCAGTGCAATAATTATCCACATCGGAAATGAAGAAAAACAAAGCTTTGTATTTAAATGTCTGAGATACACCAAATATATTTAAGTTGTAGTTTCTACATATTTAAGAAAATACAGACATTAATTTATTTTGTTAGTCTTTCTGTTGTCTTTTTTCTGCTTTGTGTGTATCCAAATCTGTGCTTCAATGGCTTGGGGAGTCCTCCTTATATCAGCTGTTAAAACACAAAGTCATGTGATCAGACTGATTCAATCCTGGACTAAATACATGGAGCTATTTCCATAAACAGGACTTGTTCACATACTGAGCATGAGTCCAGTATTGCTGTGTGGCTGTTTTGTGCAGGTTTTGTCCTGAAAGGTAGACTTTGCCTATATTAGGGTGTGTATATTCTTTTATATTATATAAATTTGAGTGAAGTGGCAAAAGCACCTGATCAGTGAGGAGTTTATCTGGTGCTAAAAGGGATGTTCTACAAGTTGAGGGAATGCTGAATGATCCAAAGATTCAAAGGCGGGAGCAGGAACATTTGAACTGGAAGGAGTGCATCAACATGGAGCAGTAGAAGAAGAGAAGACAACATGCTTTGTCATCAATGTTATTGTCTGTTGTTTGCAGTAGATGTTCTCTGAGGTTGTAGCAGCATGAATGAGCATCATCAACCACAAGCAGAGCACTGTGCCTTACTGTGAGTTCACCTCCCAGGTTCACAGGCCCTGGCCCACACGCTTCCTTTTTGGACTTCATCTTTCACTCTCTGTTGGTGTCCGTCTTCCATGACCTAATTTTGTCTGTCTCCGAATTACCTGACATACTAGTCATGCAAATCTGGCGCGGATCACAGGAGCTCCAAATATTTTCCTGAAAATTGTCTGATAACTATTCACGGCAGCCACTGGACTGGCATCTTTATCCTGCCAGGTGCAGGAAAGGTTTGTTTTTGTCATTGGGCAGGGGTCCAATTTCCCAAGGCTGCTGTGATAGCAATTCCAATGACCAACCTATACTTCTTGTTTTTAAACTCTTCTGTTCTTTTAGTCCTAATTGTAACTTTAACATGTCTGCTAACAGTTTTATTTGCTTTGTATTTCTTTCTTGGGTTGTCATATAGTATTTTACCGGAGTTTCTGTTTGCTCAGCACTTTTATTTTAAGCCTTTATTGTACTTTCTGCCAACCGGCCCATTCCTTTCCCTTCATCTCTTCCCCGTTCTCCTCTCCCTCCAATCCCATCCGTTTCTCTCGGGTACTCATTTCCTGCTTCGTGTTATTACTGATTCAGACATTTGTTCAAAACAAAAAATCTGAATACATCTCACATATTTCCTAAGTTCCTAATTGCAACTTGATGGTTTTATTTACGGTAGTTGACTTTTAAGATGGTTCAGAAGGTCTCGTAACATGACGTTCCAAACAAACGCTCAAAACCTTTTTGCAAATATTGTTTACCAAAGTGTGTTGTTTGTAGTCTGCCATTACCCTGTTTGTGTGTGTGTGTTTTTGTTTTTCTTCTTACATTGCAACTGATCACATCCTAAGTTGCCTACAATACAGCAAGTTATCTTTTTCAGCAGTTTATGTTTAAACTGTTTCGACAGATTTGTTGCTGCTTCCTCCGTCTCTCTCATTAACTTGTATTTATTCTTTAATGATGAGTGTGAAATGTTCTCATGAATGTATGAAAAAGAAAATAAGTGATGGTGATGGTGATCATGTTCGGTAAAGTCTGATTTGTATATCCAAAGGGAACTCAGTTTGGCTGTTATGATGCTTCTACCTGAGGGGTTGCATTCATCGACCCTGACCACCAGGGGGCGTGTGATTAAACAGTCCCACAAAGAGCACTCTGAAGAGGATGTTTCCATTATTTTTAATGAGTTAAATTATTATTTTTGAACAACTGTTAATTGAACTTTGATTGTTTTACTGCTACATCTGTTTGCTTTTGTGTTGTTTGTGTGAAATCATAGCTTTTTTGTGGCTTTGATATAAGAAAAGAGGATTCATGCATTTTGAAAGACAATCGAATGGCTTTTTGTTTTTTCTCTTAGCAGGATCTGCCGGGGGGGGGGGTTGGTTCAGGGAAACACTTGATTTTTTTGCATCTACTCAGAGCTCTTTGTTTTGTGATGTCTGAGAGAATAAATATTGAGTCAGAAACTACACTATACAAACTAGGCATGGTCATGATCACGCATGATAATTTGTTTAAGAAGTTTAAAACTGATTCAGATCTTTCATTTAGCATGTCATTAAAATGACTCTGAGGAACCAAGTTCCCATACCATCTGAATACATTTACATTATCGTTGTACGGTTTGGATTTAACATGAGTCCCTAACACACTCACACATGGAGATCAGTGTGACCATTCAGCTTCTCTCATACTAAGAAATCAACAAAACTTCTGAAATGGTCAAATTTGGTGAGGAAAGCCTCAAAGGCTTCAAGCTGTCACCAGTCTTCCCAGCTCATAATGAGATCGGTCAATGTATGTCGCTTCAAATACAAGTGACGAGTCACCTCTTAAGGCACAGTTAAGTTAAACTGAGTGGTGATCACGCAGCCTGGCTGTTTTATGTATAACACATCTTTTTGTGTTGCACTTTTCTTTGTTCCTCCCTGTCGTGGTTCAAACATGTCTGCCTACATATGTGGAAAAGGATTAGTTGTTTGTTTTTAATTCAGTATATATAATTTTATTGTCTCACTCCATAGACAGCAGTTCTGTGCAGAGTGCGTAGAGGAGGTCTGTGAGGTGTGCTGTGTGTGTGACACACTGATGTCCCCTTGTCCACTGAAGGCTCGTTGTATACATCATGCATCTCAAGAAAATGAGATAAAAGCAGAGCTGCAAATGGAAAAATCATCATTATTAATAAAAAAATATTTAAACTCTTCACTGGACTCTGATTGCAATGACACTTTTTTTTTCTTCTGATGATGCAGACTGTCGAGTTTGAATTCTGATAGTGAGATAGGCTCCTCTTAATGGCTGTACCAAATATCGGGCTAAGCAGGTCATTTTAGATCAAGGTGTGTCCTAAAAAAGGAATGTGAAGGTAACTTTAATGTAATAAACTATTAAACTGATTTCAAAGAGAGATTTTAAGCAAAATATTATTTCTTTTCCACATGCATATATTCATCAAAGCACTGCAAAAACTTGTACATGTTGATATTTTCTAGAGAGGTGCACCTTGTTTACTAAAGCTTCACAATGCTGATTCAAATGAATGTCTTGGTCCCTGCAGATTTTGCTGAATTTTGTTTTGTTTTGTTTTGTTTGTTTGTTTTTAAGATAGTTTATGACTCTGCCTCAGATTTGTACAGGAAACGTGCACTAATTTAGACCCAGGACAAATCTTTTTAGACGTGACCTGTCACCTGTTGAGCGTGCACCACAAACACATCTGGTGTAATTGTGTCCTACATTTAACATTTAAATCCACAACTCATACTGTCCATTTTCCATGTTATTTTAGCTGTTGAAATTTGTTTGTTTTTGTTAACCTCTGTTTTTCAAAGATATATGGAAAAACAAGGTGACACCAGTAAATCTCTAAAGCAGAGGCTCTTTGGGAGAAACTGCTTTCTGTTCCTATTTCCTAAGGACATCTTAAGACCCAAATTCCACAAGCCGGCTGGTGAAGGTGTTTCAAAATCTGAGAAACTCCTCTAACAGAAAGGTATGAACAGCTTTCTTGTAGGGACATGCATGATATTTATGACTGACCCTGCTGTTGCGCAAACTTGTCCTTTTAAATGCGAATATAAGTTAAGCTGGAGGCAGCAGCCAACACAGCGGTACTCCATGGAAAAATGAACCATCAGAGCTGAGAAACAGGTTACTGGTCTCTCGACTTGTTTTTCCTCATGTGTCTTTCAGTGCGGGACAGGGAGTTGTGAAATCATGTGAAGTCTTTGCTTTTGAGGACAGCTCATGAATCGCAGCTGATTCTGGTAAACCACAAGCTGAACCTATAAAGCGTTTAAGTCCGTGGCTGTTTTCAGACTTGCACATTTCCAACACTTGGCTACTGTTCCTTGAACCTTGGCGATGATTGGCTGACAACCAGGTGGGTGGATCAGCAGGGGGGGAAAGTAAACATCACCCCAGGCTTTGCCACTCTGTACCTCTCTTTGGCAGCACAGTTCACTTTTGGCTCAGGTCAGACACCAGCTCACCTCGCGGCTTCTCTTCCTCAGCCATGACGATGACTGTTGCCATGGTGATGCTGTGCATGATGATGGTACATGCAAATGTGAAGCCGCAGAAAGATTTTAGCCTGCAGAAGGTAGGATGGAGGGTGTTTGGTTTTTAAGCTTTTTTCTTTTTATATATTTTTTTATGTTTCAAACCACGTTTATTCGTTTTGTTAAGAACGGGGTTTCTTTAAAAGGAGAACAGCTGTTCTTTGTTTGTTACATGACGCCACCTACTGTCTGCTGGTGGTTTTATGTGTGCGCACAGTTTGCGATGAGTTGCTACCTTACAATAAACAAGATTAATGCACAAGTAAATCGTTTCCTGGTTTGATGGACTGTGTGAGGTTAACTTTCTTTGGCATATGTGCCACAAGAAATGTGTTTGACTGGCTATGAAGTGGGATTGTCCCGCACTTACTTCTTCTTAGCCATATTATGCCTGTAAGCCTTTTAACGTTTTATTCTTTATTTTAAAAGTAAAATGTTTATTTGACACAAAGTAGTGCTGATTTTATTTTCCCCGCCAGGATTTATTTTTTAATGTAGGCTATTGTCTGTTATATAAGAGTAAAAGTTAACACTTTCCCAATATAATTATAATCATTGACATTAAGTCAAGTAAACACCGTTTTACATGAGGAAAAATGAAAGTGGCTCATCGGTTTTGATGTACATCGAACATTTGAGATAGGTAAGGATGCCCTGCTTTACACAAGTGCTTGCAACAGGGTACACATTACAGCCTATGATAAAATAAATATGTGAGCCACACCATTTCACTTCAAGATGTGCTCTTTCATTCCGATCAACACAAGCACTGTAGTTTATTTTGAGTCAATCCCACATACCCCACCTTGCTTCCTTAAATACTTAGTGCACCAATTACCCGACTAAAAATACTCCCAACACATTATTTGTGCCTTAAAATACAGAACCTCATTGTTTCAGGGAAATACTTCTTCCTCTTTATTTAAATAAAGAGCCCTGCATTTAACCATTTAACCAAATGGTTAAATTCACGTGCATTTAACCATTTGGTTTATGTCACCCAGTGCGTCTGGGACTGTGACAGACAGGTCACATGTAGCCTGTGCATGACTGCTCAGAAGTTCCAATAAACTGTGTCCTGTTTTTGTTTGTTTTGTGTGTGTTTAGTTTGCAGGAAAATGGTATCGCGTGGGGGTCGCCTATGACTCTCCGCGTTTCGTCCCATTCCGAAGAATAATTAAGGCCTCCATGGGCACCATCACGCCGCTGCCAAACGGCAATGCTAATCTCACAATGTGGGAGGCAACGTGAGTCTGTTTTTGCAGGGGTGACACATTTGATCACTGTTGACATATGTGGACACGCAGGGACATGCCGCTCAGTCTGTGTGAGAAAAGACTGTGGCAGAGCTTTTTTAAACTCTATTATGGGGCAAAGTCAGGACACTTTTTAAGATCTTTTAATTAAATTTGACTTGTTATTGTGTCCATGCCCTTTATGTGCTCCAGTAACCTTTGTAATTTACACAATATGCTCTCACAGTTATTTAAGATGGCTGTTGAGTGGCAAACTTGCATACAACAATAATACATATTGGGCTTTATTGAATTAATAACATCAAAGCTATCATATGTGTGCTAGTCAAGGAAAAGAGTTAAACAGAGAGGAGTAAGAAAGTGACACTTGTGGATAAACACTCATTTTTCTTTGCTTTTTTCAGATCCTTTGGTTGTGTAATCAAAAAGTACCAGTATGAGAGGACGAGTGTACCTGGACAGTTCACCTACTTCAGTGCACGTGAGTCTTTTTCTAAAGACAACTGACTTTTTCCATCATAGAATAAAAACTTGACTGGTGCTCACAGCATGAGTTGACATTCAGGATCAGCAACATGTCATGAGCAAAAAAACCACAGTGATCACAAGGATGAAGCTGTGCAGTCCAGGCACATGTGACAAAGTAATGACATAAGACTGAGAACAGGAAATAAGAGCAGAATACACACCCAAATATATTTGGGGGATTTTTCTTTTTTACTTTTATTATTTTTTACAGTTACGGTTTTCATGTGACATGTAAGTATTTTTTATTGTTTATATAGCATGCTGTCTAAATAACAAAATGTATATTATTAAATGTAGTAATTTAAAATGCATAATTTTTACAGTGGTATAATTATGATTATGTTAGAATTGTATTGTAATGAACATTTAAATGAATGTAAATTGTTCAATAATGTATAAAATTTTCATTACAATTTTGAGAATATTTTAAGTAGGTTTAAGTTTTCATGCGACACTTAAGTATTTTTTATTATTTATATAGGTCTGCTGTCTAAATAACAAAATGTATATTATTAAATTTAATAATTTAGAATTAAATCTTAATCGAATTAAGATTCATTAACATCCAGTAAGTCAATACAAAAATTACATATCTTGTAAATTAATTTTATCTTCTACCAAATGCAATTGGGGGGGTTTTACGTTCATGTTTTTTTCTTTTTGTTTTTGTTTTTTGTTTTTAGCTTTTTGCATTTTAAGTAACCTATACAGGCCTAATAGAAAAATCATATACATCCCATTTGGGTTTAGTGCAGGCAATTCTGTTTCATCCAGATTTAATGTATTGGTCTATTTATTCATTTATTTAATCTGCCTATCAATTTGCTTTTAAATGTTCAACTAGCAGGGGTGCTAAAATCTCGCTTCTGTGTCACGATTTCTCTCAGGCCATAACATGGTGAAGGACATCACTGTGGTGGAAACAAACTACACTGACTACGCCATGGTCCTTAAGCACAAGGTTTTCAACAGAGAGTACACACAGGTGGCACTTTATGGTGAGACACGCTCACAGATGCGTCTGAACATGCAGGCCACTGCAATTCTGTCTTCTATACACCACATGTCTGTTTCTGTACTTGTCTGCAGCTCGCACTCTGAGCGTCAGGCCTGAAGTCGTACAGAAGTTTAAAACCTTTGCCTTGTCTCGCGGTTTACCAAGAGAGTCTATTCTGATTCCACCTCCAGCAGGTGAAGCAAGGGGGAACACGCCTCCATATATACACATAGTATATACACATCTGCGCGCATGTTGAAGAAAAATTGTCATAATTTTGGTCTGTATGTTTTCTGGTGAACAGAAAATTGCCCGTCATCAGGGTCTGGGCGTTAGGTAAGGCAATTTCTTTTTTTTTCTTTTTCTTTTTTTAAAGAAAAATATATATAAAAAACACAGGTGGTTATTTTAAATCTGCGTGTGCGAATGATTTCTGTCCAGCTAGTATAAAATCCTTTCTGTTCCCCCTTCTAGGTTCCCTGCTGTGCCTGAGATGAGGGTGGCATCACGTGTTCTTCGTGCTGTTCCAGCTGTGTGTCTGTGTCCAGTTTCTGACAGCATTTATGTATTATAAACTATTATTAAAAAAAACTTCAGCAAACATGATGCTGACTGCAAATGGCACAAGAAGCAGATATTGCTGATTACATTTATCCTATAGATCAACCTTGATTATGAAGCGTTTTCCATTATTTTCACAGTTCACATAGTTAAATAAACATTGACCTCCAGACTTTTATTAATCTAATTTGAGGGTGGGTTTTTTGTCTTATTATGGTTACATGTAAAATATGTTAGTATGTAATTCTGTGTTTTACTGTGATCTATATGTTCATCGCCTGACAGTTACCTCTACCAGCTATAATATTGGCGATACAGTCATCATATATCAATAAATATATTTCTGATCAGCTGCATTTTTCTTGAATTAAGAAATTTTACCTGCATATGCACAAACACTTTCTCTTGCATAAAGTGTTGCTGCAGAGGTTCACACTGAAAAGACAAATGTAAATAAAAGTTGGCTGCTTCATCGACTGCCCTGAGCCATATCAGCTGTGCTCTTTCACACTGTTGACATAATTAAATAAATATTCAGCCTGGACATAATAAATAAATCTCTGAGTAGATTATCTACAGTTTCTACTGCATTTGTGGCACAAAACAAGTGGTCTAAAGGTCACTGAAAGGAAGTTTTTTCCCTCAGTGAACACCAGGTGGCACATACACACCAGTATGTGACATACAGTTTATGATGCAGATATCATGATACCATGAGAAATGAGATTAAATGAGCTGTATGTTGAAGGGACACTTCTGTCTGTGGTAACATCAAAAAGTCTCTGTAGCTGATACTAATGCTACATTTCCCCACAATCTGTTAATTACTAACGTATATTGATCAGTTGTTTGTTTTAGCTTCAAACTCTGAAGTCCAGCAATTCATTTCTGATTATTTGGACCAAAGGACACACAGTGACATGCACACACCTCTGTGCACAGACACACTGATCGTCAGAACTTTGCGCGTTAAGTTGTGTCTTTTCTTGCTTCTTTTGGTCGTGTTTTGAGAGGGGATTCACAAAAGCCACATACGCAGGGTGTCCGTTTGACCCAGAAAGGCAGCAGACAAAAGTTTCTGGGAGGTGACAGAAAGAGACAGGTTGGACAGGCAGGCTAACAAAATGCAGGGAGCGGTCAGGCCTGTGTCTGTGCTGGTAATGGGGTGGGCCCTCGTGACCTTCCAGGTATCTCCTGTGGAGCCAAAAAATTTTACCCTGACCCAGGAGAACTTTGATCTGGAGCAGGTGAGTGGATAAAATACTAAAAAATGAAATTTCTTTAGTTATTTCCCACCCCACCCAACAACAAAGTTTATCACTTCTTTTCATTCAATAATATCTGAGGTTGTTTTTATTGCTGCACGTCAATCCACATGTTTTAATGTACAGTAATTATGAGTCTTGTCGCACCACGCCTTGACTTCAGCAATCTTGGCACAAATTCCTGAGAAACATCAGCTTATCCAGAAGTCAGCTAAACATGTCACACCCCTGCTGATTCATCCACAGTACACTGGCTCCCTGTACTGCCATGAATTCACCCTAAAAACATGACTATTAACATTTGAAGTTCTTCACAGGCTCTGCCCTGCATATTTCACTGATCTCCTCCAAACTTAAACTTCCTGCAGTGTTCATCTGGGTGCCAGGTCCTTCTCTTATGCAATACCTAAACTTTACTCCCTCACATCTGCACACTCCTTGACAGAATTCAAAACTGCGCTCATGACATTTTTAAGCTGTTCTGTTTTGTTTTGACTGGTCCATTTTATAATATTAGTATCTGTTCTGTTTTATGTCATGCCGTGTTCCTCGCAGTTTATGGGAAAGTGGTATGAGGTGGCAGTGGTGTCTACCTGCCCTCATTATATGCAGCGTAAGAGGGGAAACCCTGTCATTGTTGCACTTGAGCTGAAACATGTTGCATCTGAGGAGAACTTCACCATGACAGCCACTGCTTTCAGGTCAGATTCACCCACATGCTGTTTCTCATGGAGTGGATGAGTATGCTACACTCAATATAACCTTTCATGTGTTTGTGTCTGCATATAGGAACAGCTTGTGTACGGAGACTTCAACAGATTACAGTTTGACGGACACTCCAGGGCGATTCTTCTACCACACTGCAAGTATGTTTTCTGCTTTCCTGCATATATAGTACATCCTTCCTGTGACATGTGTACAATAAAAACATTCTCATGATGCTAAAATAATACTCAGAAAACCTGATGCGTTAACACTTTATTTTCTACAGGGCTCGGGGCCGACGTTGATGGCTTTGTGGTTCATACCACCTATGATGAGTATGCTGTAATGCTTCTGCTGAGCACAGAGAAACCATCAGGAAATAAAACCACCATAGCCAAACTTTACAGTGAGTGACCACTGTTGGATCATCAGCCATTTTACCTTTGATTTATCAAGATATCTGTGTTGATTTTTTTTTTAGCAGTGCATTTCTTTGTGTCCGAATTAAAACAAGGGTCAGGTACTTTAATTTATCAATCAATATTAATTATGAGTAAGCTAATAATAGACTTCATATTCCCAACACCTAATCTAGTGTACTTAAAGCAGGTAAAACTTGCAAAGCTTCTGAGGCTACTGTATAAAATCTAATTGTCTCTATATCTGACTGTAATCTTGTTCAAATCATGAGATCTCACATTTAGCCTTTTAATTTGGAACTATTTAATGTTTTTCAATATAAAATTATAAAAACATAGAAATTTGTTGTTCTCACAGAGATTTTAGGAACTTTAAATGTGCTGATTCTAACACTGCCTTTCTGTTTCCTTCCAGTATTTAACAGAGTATGAACAGTCAGTGTTATAAAACACTAAAGAAAATCTGTCCTCTTCAGGTCGGACTGTGGAAGCAGGCCCCGCTGTGCTGGATCACTTTAAAACAGTGGTCAGAGAGCATGGGATGAGAGACGATGCTGTCATCATGAATCAGGACAAAGGTGCACACTCTCCCTGAGAACTATTGATGAGTTTACACTCGTCATCTCCATCTTTAACATTTTTTGCCCAGTATATTCACTATCCTCTGCACATGTCCAAATCATCTTTACATGCTGTTCAACCTGAGCGAACCCTCTGATTTGTTGTAATATAGTCATCGTCCCCCCCCCCCCCAAGCAGAACAGATTTGCCCGCTGGGATAGCCATGTTTGACACCCTTGCTGTTATTGATTTTTCCCTCCTGTTATTGAATATTATCTTCATGGTTGTGTTTTGCATGTTTAGTGTTTTCTATTACTAACTGCATTTTAGAAAGTCATCAACTCTAATCCTTCTGCCTTTACAGGTGAGTGTGTTCCAGGTGAAAAGATGACAGAGACACCTACTCAGGTGCATGCTTCACACTAACACACTAACATATAACACTGTAAAACCCAAGATTTATAACTATGTTAAAGTGATGAGTCTTTAATGCATTTTAATACCTTGTATGTCATTATTTCAGGTTATTGTTCCCAAAGGGTTAAATAGAAACGCGGTTCCACGTACGACACATCCCCAAGAAGAGTTCACTGTTACCATCTGACCCTATCCTTACCATCCTCCTCTGTCAGATAAATCCTCTGCATGTCCTCCTTCACTATATCCATGGATCTCCTCTTTCACTCCTGCCTGGCAGCTACACGTTCAACATCCTTTGCCAAGTATATCCACTATACTTCCTTTGCTTATATCTAAACCGTCTCAGCCTTACCACTCTAACTTTATTTCTGAACTGCTGTCCCTCTACCTGAGCTGTCCCTCTGTGGTACACGTTTCTAATCCTTTCTATTCTGGTCAATCCCAATAAAAACCTGAGCATCTTCAGCTCTACCACCTTGAGCTCAACCTCGAGCTGGCAGACCTCGAGGTCTTTTTGTCAGTGCCACTGTCTCCAAACCAAACATCATACTGGGTATGACTACCAGCGTTTAAACCTTCCTTTTACTCTTGCTGCTATCCATCTGTCACAAATCACCCACTCGACTTTGCCTCCACTCTCTTGTTAACTGTTAATATAAATAAAAATATGTAAATGTAAAAAAAAATGCAATAAGGATGTTGTGTTTCTGTCAAATTTGAGCGTTTTAATAAATATATATTTGCTATATATTTTAATATACAGCTGGTACATAGTCCAAAATGCAAATTGTTTTTTAATGTGTGAAACAAGTTTAAATACAAAAAAAGGACTTTAACTTTTAAGGCCCTTTTAAAGCTGCACCACCTGCTATATATGGCATGGTGTGCTAATACTTTCCACAATTATTTATCATATGCATTTGGATGTGCAAGTTTAAGAGATGTGACAAATATTTATTTAAAGATAATATTTTATTGCCAATATTATTTCAAATAAAGCGACCATGCTATTTGAGAAAAAAAAAGCACCAAACATATGGCAAGTGTACGGTAATAAAATATCTCATGTACAAATGTTTCCTGTATGTTTCACTGCCCCAAGGAATCATTTTCAAAATGGGCTGCACCGCTCCCCAACGGGACATGGAGGGAGAGAGCTGAAACAGAATCATGCATGCATGTGGATACCTTGTAAATTTACTCCAACATCATGGTTTCACATTATAAAGTTACAATTTAGTAACTTTATAATGTTACAATTTACACATGTCTGGAATCATACATCAGTCCAATCCAAGCCCTCAGAAATGTGATTCTGGCTAACCTACTATCCAGTCACATCTGGTCCTCTTTGCTCTCTAACCTGTCTGTGAATAATATTATAACATTTTTCAGGTTCCAGTGTGATCTTGAGCTGGGGTCCTGGTCTGTACATCCACTGGTACAAAGTGCAAGCTTGAGCTACCAATAGTTATTTAGGTATTACAAGGGTGGAGCTGTAGACGGCAGCTCACTCGCCAAGATACGTAACTTTTTGTATATGCGCCCAAAGCATTGTGGGCTCTGTAGTTCAGAAAAGATAACTTCTATAACTTATACACATTAGGATGAACTAGTATGCTATTGTTACTCATTAGTCCCTCCAATCATGACAAGTATTGATTTGTTTGCATTGCAGTGGTCAGGTGAGATACACAAAATCTGAACTTTGCTCTTTTACTTGTTTATTTTTTACTCAGCTGTGGGGGGGGCTGGGTACATGAGGGTGACCCGGCAAACATAGCCCATAGCAGTTCAATGCACTGTCTCCTAATCAAGAGGTGAGAGGGGGCTGTTTTGATGTTTCATACTTAGGGGACATTGTTACCAACGCGTGGACAGACAAGCTGGTGAGATGCAGAAAGCAGCGACTGTGATTACTCTGCTGGTCCTGGGATGGACCTGGAGCCTCGAGGGGCTCCCTGTACTCACAGACCCGCTTTACCCCACACAGGAAAACTTTGATTTAACCCAGGTAAGTGCTCGAGTTCTGCGCTCTGGTTAATATTCTTTAACATTGTGCATATTGCATAATTCTGAGAAGTGTTAAATGCAAAAAGTTAAAAGCAGGAGATGCTGGTATGCCCTTTTCCTGTGTATTTAAATTCTTTTAGTGTTTACTGAAAATTTCTTTAAGCCTTAATCTCAAGCAGAGGAAACCTAAAAATATGAGGATTATATGCTGAGGGCTTTTATAATGGAAACTAGAGCTGTTAGTTGCACAGTGCAAAGGTCGGGTATGAATCCATTGAGTGCTCATAGATAACTATGACAGAGCAAGCCTAAGGTAATATTTATCTATTTCTCATTGCAAAACATCCTTTATGATCCAGTCAAACGACTGCTTCAAATCACTTGTATTCTCAGGACTGAGAAGGTCCAAAGTAAACGTTTCCTTTAGATGTAGAACACAAGGACCTCTCCAAACTTGTATTTTTAAAACAAACTTAAAATAGTTTAATTAAAGTTGACGTTTTGCTTTAAACCCAGCATTAAAACAACATTTAACTATATACTTTTTTAATAATCTATATTTGTAACATCTTTATTTTTATACCAGATGTTTGGTTAAGCAGTCTGTGAGTTTTATATCAATTTGTGAAAATCTTCCTTTTGTTTACCTCTCCTGACAGTATTTGGGAACATGGCATGATATTGCCATTGCATCCACATGTCCCTATATGCAACGTTATAAGTCAGGTGCAGCCATCGGAAAACTGGTACTTCAGAGAGGTGATAATGAAGGCAAACTCAAGGTGACTCGAACTTCACTGAGGTTAGTAGAAAACGCATGGGTGTGCGGACACAAACAGTAATGTACAGCAAGCATGTATTTCTGACAGCAAAACACAATGTCCACTATTGTGTTCCCTTCAAGCTGTGTGGGTTTTTACAAAAAATGTTTTTTGTTGTTTGTTTTTGCTAATGTACTCATTCTAAACATTCTAGCAGACATATTGAGGGAAACTGGATTAACCAAAATTTAAGAGAAATCTGGCAAAAAAAACAAACATAATATTTAATTTTGCTGGATGAATTTTATTTGTGAAAGCTACCAAATTCTGAGAATCTGCTGTAAAAGAAGCTATCAAGCTGTAAAATACCAGTAGCAGCTGTAACATTAATGCGATCTGCTCACTGATGTATTAAACATGTTTCCTCAAATGAGTCTCTCTACACATTAACTGCTTTTAACTCCAGTATATTCTAAACCCCCCTCTTTGTGTGTGTGTGTGTGTGTGTGTGTGTGTGTGTGTGTGTGTGTGTGTGTGTGTGTGTGTGTGTGTGTGTGTGTGTGTGTTAAGACGAGGAACATGTATGGAGAGGATTGAGGATTATGAGCTGACCACCACACCAGGACGATTCTTCTATCATGTTGCAAGTATGTCTCTAATCTGTGTAAATAATGCTGTACGTGAGCTTTTGTACAGCGGATTTTTCGATATTATGACTCTCCCTGTACTCTCCCTCTCACAGAGTGGGGGGCAGACGTGGATGCATACGTGGTTCACACAAACTACAATGAGTACGCCATAGTAATAATGAGCAAGCAGAAGTTATCAGGCAATAAGACCACCTCAGTTAAGCTTTACAGTGAGTAAACGCTTCCTAAAAATGTAAACCAAAATGGATTCATTTGACAGTCCTTAAGTATACACTTGATTGTTGTTATAGTGACTATTAGGTGAAGTCCTGAAGTCTTAATGCCATTTTAAGGTTTTTATTTTCCAAATGATTGTGTTCTTCAGGTCGAACTATGACTGTGAGAAACACTGTCCTGGATGACTTTAAAAGACTGGTTAAAGACCAGGGAATGAGTGATGCCAATATTATCATTAAAGAGAACAAAGGTACAGCCCACACATACAGACACACACATAGACAGATTATCACACACGCTAACACTCTTCTAAAATGGAGTGATAAGCGTACAGTCTTCCTCCGAGATCAGTACTCTAGTTCTTACATTTTAAAGAAATCAACCCAGATCTACACTCTATCTTCATGGTTTCTTTCCTTGCGTATGTTCTACCTCTTTACAAAAGACATGAAAATCCAGGCTCACTCACACACACACACACACACACACACACACACAGACACACACACACACACACACACACACACACACACACACACACACACACACACAATAAAATAAAAAACTTGAAGAATGGAACTGTTATTCATGACATCTTAACACGATATTTTAGGCTATAGATGAAGTATATGAACAAATGACACTACTTCACTTGATCTGCAGGTGACTGTGTTCCTGGAGAGGAGGTGGCAACAGCCACAGCTCAGCCTGAACCTCAGGTATTACAATCTATTTAACATTGAATATTTTATGCATATGCTTTAATTGTATTTCCTTTATAATGCATGAAAGAACATCTGTTGTCCTTTGTACTCAGGAGTTTGAGTTTTATGGTAGAATTCATCATAAATGAATTACAAGGCCATCATATAATCCATGTGAGACGTTACATTATAGGAGATCATTTTATCGGTATAATGCAGATTATTTGTGGTTGAGTCATTTTTGTATCTCTGAGTCTGTGTGTCTGTGTTAAACAGCGTGTGAGGAGAAATGCAGTGCCTTCTTTGGCTCCAGATGTGGAGGGCTCTGGTGATGATACAGCTATGTTCAATGGGACTGGTAGGATATCAGTTTATGCCAAATATCAAGTTCTGATTCTGATGTTGTATATTTTCTTATGCATATGTATATTCCCTCGCTGTTCCCACAGAGGCCTGTAAAGCAGCACCAGACACAGGACCGTGTTTCGGGATCCACGTGCGTTACTACTACAACTCCTCTTCAATGAACTGCGAGCTCTTCAAGTATGGAGGATGTTTGGGCAATCAGAACAACTTTGAAAATGAAAGGGACTGTTTGCAGAGTTGCCGCACCGAAGGTAAGAAAAAACAAACACAACATGACATTTGCTAATGTGCATAGATGTCCGTGCAACACACGTGCAAATTCAGGTTTTGGGGGGTTTGGTCCAACATTTAATTATGGATTCAGCTGGGGTTTCCAAATGACGCGTAAACGGAAGAACACTTATTTTCTATGAGAAGCTACTGTGTTTGTTTTCAATGAGGCTCCTTATAACAGCCACAGAAAGGGACTGCAACTGTTTTACAAAGTGCAATTCATGTTCTACTTGAGACTCTTGTGGCACACCACGAATGAATATTACCTATATTATATTGTGTGTATCTCTTTTGTCATTTCAGCTGTGTGCCGTCTGCCTATGGATGCTCAGCCCTGCACAGGGAAGCCTCCCATCTGGGTTTTTGACTCCACCGCTGGTCTGTGTGTGGCCTACAAAAGCGGCTTCTGCCAGGCCAACGGCAACAAGTTCTACAGCAAGGCAGAGTGTGAGGAGTACTGCGGGGTGATGAAAGATGGTGCGAAAATAAAACAAGTATAACAGAGCAGAACTGTGGCAGGATGCAAATAAACACAAAGACACATTTATCTCATAGAAATCCCACAGATTCCAAGTCCATGGCTGAGGCACTTAAAAAAAATCTCCCAGCCTTGTTTTTTCTTCATATGTAAACACAAAACCCAATTTTCAAACAACATTTAAAAAAAAAACAAAAAAAACCTCTAACCCTTATGGCTAAACCACATCATCACATCAAAACAGTTTTAACCAGTGATCGTACACACACACACGGCCAGTCGGAAAAAAAACATTACTGCTATTATGCTACTACATCAAAAAAAAAAAAAGGAAAGAAAAGAAAAGAAAAGGAAAAACAACAATGTTAACAACACGTAGCTCCGGTCGTCTTGCATCTTAGGATTTACTCATGGAAGTGGCTTCTTTCACATGTTTCTCATGCAGTGTAATTATAATGATTAAATGGGAACATTATGTTGTATGAGAAAAAATGTGAAAGGGGCCACTTTAATGGGTGTTTGTGCTGGAAAACATAAACATTGATTGCAGAAAGGGGCATTTTTCAATCTGGTTGCCATTCCATGAGCAAGAACACAGTCTGTCACAGCTGCTCAAATGTCATTTGGAATTACTGTTGTTAGGCATGAACTTACTCCTCCTCCTCTTATAAACAGCCCTTCTCTATCTCTCTCTGATTGTTTGTTGATATTGAGCTTCAACTCAACCAATGCCATTCTGTGACGATGGACTGATTGACTAATGTTACTTACATGACATCATTAGCAAGAAGTGTGAAGAGTTTTAATTTGTTGTCGTTGTGTTGAATATATTTTTTTTAAAGATATTTTTATGGAGGGACAAATTACAATCGTGTGAGTAAGGTTTTTCACAGGACTCTGTGCAGACCTGTGAAAAAACTAATTACACCCTTACTGCTTCCAAAGAAAAATTATGATTTCACTAAGGTTTCCAGAAAAATATGCTCTTATGTCTTTTGTTCAACAACTAATAGCCCAAATTGGGTCATGCAACAGAGCCACGATCCCAGTTTGCAAACCTATAAAGGAAAACACTTCTGCTCACTGGAAAAACTGTTGATGCATGATAAATACAAGTAAAAGTTACAGCTCAGTTTGAATCAATTCCTGCAAATGCATCAAGTTCCCCATACATGCTGGTCCAAACAATGTATATATGCTTTTTTTTAACAGATGAAGGGCTCCTCAAGGCAAACTGACTGAGATGAGGAACCACTGCTGCTCAGTCAACATAAAGGGATACGACACAAACCACCACAGTAACAAAATATGGCTTTGTCTCAGCAGCGTTGTCACCAATAAAAAAAAAAAAGTTTTTCAGTTGCTTCTTGTTTGTTACTGGTAAATGGTAAATGGCCTGTATTTATATAGCGCTTTACTAGTCCCTAAGGACCCCAAAGCGCTTTACATATCCAGTCATCCACCCATTCACACACACATTCACATACTGTTACTTCTTGCAATACCAGTTATAACATCACAGCAACACCTGTGTTTTCTGTGTGGTTTCGAATTTTTGCTTGAATCAAAAATTTTATAGCACTTAAGAGTTTAGACTGAATCACCTTCCCTGACTCAATGTGTGAAAATGAACAGACCAGGTAGATGAATACCATTATAAACAATTTTGTGTGCTAAAATATAACGCCTTTGTGGTATTTCCTACTCAAAAAAATATCATGTGAAATGTTACCAGCAGAGGTCCCCATCATTTAAGGTTTAGAGCCAAATGCTCATGTTCCCCTCCCTCCTTCCGGATGTTGCAGTCTTTCTGGTTCACAGAACAAATACTGTGCACAGTCTTTAATGTGTTTTGCGGTGAACATCATAGAAAAAGTACCAACATGCAACCATACACATGTGAATTGCATACACTAATGATTACAGCTGAAAGAATATACTTCTCCTTGGTGACAGTATCAATAATGACACAGTATGCATGTTTATGGTATACTTTCCGGTGCTCAGGGACTCTATCAACAAATCTAAATAAGAAACGTTTCCTAATATTATAATTAAACAAACTGTTTGAGACATGTAAGGGTGAAAATGCTATTAGGATCACCCTACAACAATCATCAATAAATTCTTCTGTTATTTATTGCATGGACCTCAGAATATCCTGGCCATAAATTATATTGTATGATCCTACATTGTTAATCCCATAATGTGCTAATAATTATAGCCATGGCTGTGCTAGTTTATATGAATGTGATATTTTCATGTCACATAGATGTTTTGCATACTTACAGTAATAAAAGGATCTATTCTTAGACCTTGATAAGAATAGTGTATTAGCACTTCATGATATAGTCCCAGACCTAAGTGGCTATTTCCTGGCATTTATCATGTAATTGTTTCAGTCTAATTTTTATCACCATAAATTTTTCATTCAATTGTAATTACACATTATTATCCATGTGCAGGCTCTGTTATAGAGAATCCTAACCTTCACTTCTTTATTATCAGGGGTGCAAACTGTATTACAGAGTATCCCAATATACTTCTTGCATTGTAATTACGCATTATTATCTGGGTGTATGCCATCTTGAATAACTCTGATAACACACTTTACAGCATCTTGATGGAACAAAAAACATCAGTAATGGAAGACTCCTCTCTCACCATTGTAAAACAGAGAAATCATTCGCACCCACAGCCAGCAGGCTTTTAAACTCTCGTGTTAATAGCAGACGAGCTATGTCAAACATATGAATTTCTCTTTCGGATCAGCAAAGTTATTTTTATTCTTAAGCTGTATTATAGAGTATTTTAACCTCTAATGCTTTCATTGTTATTACACTGTATTTTGAGATAGCCTATAGTGGGCTTTGATTAATGTACTAGGTGGAGTTAAAGGGGAGAAGGTTTGGTGTGCTCTCTCATTCAAAAGGATGAGGACTAAATAATCCAGACAAAAAAGACATGAAGAAAAGCCAGGAGGGGGCAATATTTCTCTGTTGGTGTTTCACAGATATATCACACAATCTCAATTACATTCACACAGATTTGAATACATTTCGCAGAAAATGATGAGTCATTCACTGCTGCAGAAATATCACATAATATCTCAACTAATCCTAGGCTATTTGCCCTCTTTTAATTTTCACTCTTCCAAAGGAGCCAGGCTTCCTGCTCTCAGTTCCCAGAGTTCCTGGCTGCTGGCAGTAGAATGCTGGGAATATCCGGAGAGGAAGGGGAAGTGACATCACAGAACTGACCTTCCGTACCAAGCCAGATCACCTGGTGTTCCCTGGACCAGAGTTACCAAATAAGCACAAACATAAATAAGCCTGCCAAGGGGCAAATGCTTTGTTTTTGAGCATTCACAAATGTAATTTCAGAGTGCTTATCACACATTTTTGTGCTTCAGTTTATTTTCCAGAAGTATGGGAGAGACAAAGAGATAGGAGTAACTTCAATTCATTATGCAGGAATCTTTCTGTTAGATTGTCTGAGCTAATTTGGTAGGAAATTTCCACTGCAATTCAGCCGGTTCCTCATATTAACTGAAAGCCTTTCTGAGTTTCTAGTTACTAGTCTGCTGGGGGGATTTTCTTGCCTAATGTCATTTTTAATTACCAAAACATTGATTCAGTCTCACTGATTATGTTACAGTGAGCCCCACAGTACTACCCAACTGTCCTCATGAATTCTAGATTTAAAATTTATTACCCCAAAAATAATAAAAACCTATGCTAAAACCTTAAAATGAGCTAATGTTTGCTAAGAGAAACACACAATTATTTTTTAGCAAAGAGGGACGGCAGAAGAAGAGAAGGGGGTTAGAAGCTGCCCAAAAGAGAAAGCATTTGGATGAGGAGACAAAAAGAAGGACAGATGTGGGAGGAAATGTGATTTTGGAAGACTGCAAAGGAGTCATCTTTCAGCAAACTGCTGCAGCTCCCACTGTCTCATTGTCCTACCAACAGAGGACCCCCTCCACACACACACACACGTAGCGGCCGTTCTCTCACTTCAGAGGATGCAAAACTGCCTAATTTTCATTTCAGAGGACATCTTATCCAAACTATAACCAATATTTGCCTTCCCCTTATCCTATAACCAAAACTTCACCACCTTTTTTTCCATCTTCAAGTTCAACTCTGACTACGTGGCCAACCAACAGGCAGCCACAAACATTTAAATACCCTCCTCTAAACCCCAGCTGTGTCATCTGAGTGTTTTCACTAAGTCTGAGGTCTAACAGATGGTTGCCCAAAAAGACAGAACTGGGGGGGGGGGGAAAGGGTTTGCTTGTCTTCCTACAGTCCCCCAAACCTATATTAACTCACAGAGTTATAAACATTGCTCAGCATATCTCATTTATTTATCTCTTTTATTTCATATAACATAACCAAAACACAGTGCTATCTCCCAGATGTTATTTAGCAGTATGACAAATGCCTCATAGAAACATAGAACACAGAAACTATCTTCAACATAATTACTACATGCATATATGCCTGTCTGGTGAAAGTGTTAATGCTGACTGAACATGTAAGAACTTTGCTTTAATTCATATGCTTTAATATTTTGGATTTTGCATTTATAACAGCTTTCTTTGACATGCAGTCATTTTACAATGACATGTTTTGTGGCATTTTTATACTGCCTCCAACTAACACTTTTCTCCTTCCTTGTTTCTCCTTCCTCACCTGGTTTTCACAATCCTCCACAAAGACTATGTGTTAAAGGCTCTACTCCTAATAAATTGTGACTGTTCCTAAGTTTACAGGTTACTCAGACATCGCTTATGACTGAATTAAGGAATGAGTTTGACTGAGACATTTTATTATGAAATAATGTTTCAAAAAGAGGAGGAGATGAATTTATCTAACAAGCAGGAGAAGCTACGACTGAAACTCGGTTTGTGGATGTTATTTGTTTGTGTAAAAGTTAAGCTATTGCAAAAGGTGCTCATGTCTTTATTAGCACTTAACTGCTCAGGCTGTATGTCTTCGATGATAGAGTGAGCGTTATGTTGAATGGGCTTATGCATGTGTTTATGTGCTGGTCAGTGTATGTCATTATTAATTTTTGCAATATAAGAAATATATTATCCAATTAGGTTCGCTGTTAGCCAAATGCAGGTTGCTAATGGTGGTTTGCTTTTGATAGTTTTTCATAGCATTAGCTAACTTCCTGGCTATTGCTAACTAAATGAGAGAACCTGCTTGGTCAGTTGCAGTGTCGATCCCTGCTATGATGGCATTGTATTCACATGTTTAAATGCAATTTTCCACATGCAGTGATTTCTGCTTTGAAATCAACATAAGGGCTGAATGACCTTTGACCAGCTGACCTCAAGAATATCCAACCCTCCACTGTCGCTGCACAGTGTGACACTCTGGCCCATTCCACTTTGACTGACCTCTCTTTGACTCTCACGCACACACACAGAGGGTATGACCACTCGATGCTCTCCCAGACACAGTCAGACACAATAGGAGACCCGACACATTCCTTTTCCCCAGGTGGCATAAAAGACACAGTCAGATCAATGTCCTAATAGGCTCCAAACCAGTGACAGACAATTATTAACCCCTGACGCGTGTGAGTTCCTCTCTCTCCTTGCCAGACTATTGTCTGACCACCGTGTGTTTGTATTGTCTGAGGGCCTTTTTTGGGAGGGGTCATGTAGTACTGGTTAACCACTGGATAAGAGGTCTAACTTAGAGTATGACATGCTCATTGTGTATGTAATCTTAACCTGAGAAAAGTGGATATTAACCTGCTCCAAATTGTGTCTTTAAAATATACACATTGATAGAACTGACCACATACCAATGTGACAACAAATGATGACAGCTCGCAGCCATGTGTCAGGACAGCTGATTAGGGTAAATTGTGTAAACAAGGATAAAATCCAAGAGCAACTGATATATAACAGTTTGCGAGTGTTACAGAGATACAATTTAAGCATCATGAGGCTATTTCTACTTCTGTACCTCATTCAGAAATCTTCCTTTGCACCTACTCACTTCACTCTCTGCTTCAGCTGGACCTCCCTCATCCCCCAACTCTTCACCGCTCTTTCTCCCCCAGGCTCCTCTCCAATTCCACTACAGCCGTGTGTGTGTGTGTGTGTGTGTGTGTGTGTGTGTGTGTGTGTGTGTGTGTGTGTGTGTGTGTGTGTGTGTGTGAAGGGCTGGTGGTGGTAGGACAATGGGCAGTAAGGGGGCTAGTTGAATAGGACCATTGAGCCTGCTCAGCCAAACAGAAAATCATCTCCCATCTCACTTCAAAACCCACAGTTTCACTGCGTACAAGTAGACCTTTATTCTCCATAATTAATCCCTGATACACATATACATACATAGGCACACATGCATATAGATGCATACATACAGGCTTACAAACACACACAGATACAGAAATATATATATGGACTCTGGATGGAGTCTGACATATTAAACTGTCAAGAAGCAAGTTGTTCAAATGACTCCCCTGAATGTTATTCTGAAATGTGAAATTTAAGAAAACTAAGGTCATTTTGAATCTGAAGGCAGCTACACGTCTCCAGAAATTTGCGCCATGTTTACCACTGTGCAGCATCTGCTCTTCCTTAAAGATCAGCTCGTAAACATCTGGGAACTGAAGCGGCTAGTTACTGGAATCTGGGAGAGGAATGTTTTACCATTCCTGTCTGATTGAGGATTGTAGCTCATCAGCAGTCCTGGGTTTTCTTTTCATGTTGCACTAAATGTTTTCAGTTGGCCAAAGGTCTGGACTGCAGGCAGGCCACTTCAGCACCCATACTCATCTACTTTGAAGCCATGTTGTGTTGATAGATGCAGTATGCAGTTTAGCATTGTTGTGCTAAAATATGCAAGGCGTTCCCTGAAAAAAACGTCTTTATGATGGGTGCAAATGTCACTATAAAACATGTATATACCTTTTAGCATCAATGGAGCCTTTCCATATCTGTAAGCTGCCAATTCCACAGACACTAATGCACTCCTATACCATCAGAGATGCATGTTTTTGAACTAAGCTCTGACAAAAAGCCATTCATGGCTTCTACATTTTCTAAAAAGAATTTCAATTTGTCTAACCACAGAACAGTTTTCCTCTTTGTCTCACTCCATTTTAAATGAGCAGAGAGAATGGTGATGTTTCTGGCTTATGTTCACATAAGACTTCTTCTTCTTTGCATGATGGAGCAGACAGTGATTTCTAGAAGTGTTCCTGAGCCCAGGCAATAATTTCCACGACAGAATCATGCCTTGTTTTTAATGCAGTGGCACATCAGGCCCCAGATTTCCTGATCTAGTTACTGATTTATTTGGCATCGTCCCTCGCACACAGAAATTGCTCCAGATTTTTGGAGCGATATTATGTGTAGCAGATGATACAGTATATATAATCTTCACAATTTTAAGTTAACGAACATGACTGGAACTGTTCCACAGTGTGTGAACAGAGGTGGGGTTTTTTTCCTTTTTCCCAGCCTGTTGAATTTTTGCCCATCTTAACTTCTAAGAAACTCTGCCTCTCTAATAAGCTCTTTTTATACCCAATCATGTTACTTACCTGCAGTGTTGGGGAGTAACGGAATACATGTACCGCCGTTACGTATTTAAAATACAAAATATGAGTAACTGTACTCCATTACGGTTACCATTTAAAAAGGTGGTAATCAGAATACAGTTACTTTGCTGAAATAAAGGGATTACACAGCTGTATTTTCCTGTTTCATATGTTCGGCTATGCCCTCTCTATTTTTGGTTTCCACGCCCCAAACAAAACACGCATTAAGAGGCTCTAATGTCTGTCTCAATCTCCATGTCACCTCTACTTGCGGCTCGCATAATGACGTGAAGAAATGTTTTAAAAAAGATTATTCACAAAAATGATTTAATATGAAGGCAATAGGCAGAGTGTTACAGGCATAGCCCTAAAGAATGTAGCCCCATGGGCAGTGTAGTCCGTGCTGCAGGGAGAATGGACTGCCATACCCGTTATGTGTCTGTGAGCGCGAGGAGGGAGAAAAAGGAAAAGTACGAGCTGTCACGGAGCAGAAACGGGAGCTGGAAGCATGTAAATATAATAATAACCACTGCAGCCAAGAAGAGTGTCTGACGAGCCCAGTTGTAAGTTATTAAGACTCGACTGTACTCTGTGTTCGTGTTTTCCTCCAAAAACAATAAGTTCCGTTGGAGCAGTCTTTCAACGCCTCTCTCTGTCTCTCGCAAGCAAAGTTGACCCAGACAACAAAGTAAAGCTAGTTTTCGGCTACGAGCCCGACACGGAACCGACGTATTAGCCAGAGGTCCCTTTACTACGGTTCGGAGCCGCTGACCTGTTTTATATATGCACGGAATAGTTTTCTCTACGAGATCGCTGCAAAAAGTGCAGCCTTACCTAATGTCCACCTACTGTTACTAAGATTTAAAAATCTAGTCGGTATTGGCATGGCGAGTAACCTTCAGTAATAGTAAAAATTCACACAACAATAGTAGATTCATGTAGTACGATAATATAATAGCTAATCCAAAGTATTCAGAATACGTTACTGTCATTAAGTAACGTAACGGAATACGTTACAAAATACATTTTGGGGCATGTATTCTGTAATCTGTAGTGAAATACATTTAAAAAGTAACCTTCCCAACACTGCTGACCTGTTACTAATTAACCTAATTAGTTGCGAAATGTTCCTCTAACTGTTTATGCTTAGTGCTACTTACTTTTCCAGGCTTTTGTTTCCATTGTTGCAGCCTTTTTGAGACATGTTGCCATCAAATTCAAAACATGCTAATTTTTTTTCATGAAACAGTAAAAATGTCTCAGTTTAAACATCTAATGTGTTTTCTGTGTTCTATTGTGAATAAAATATGAGTTTAAGAGATTTGCAAATCGTTGACACAATGACACAACTTTTTTGCAGTTGGGGTTGTAGAGAAACAGTGCAACAAAAGTAAAACAGCTGCATGACCATGGTTAAAAACTGACCTGTGAACACCAGATTTATTTACAAATTTATATACCTATGCTAAATATTCTCCAGTTTTCATAGCTCTTTTCTAGTCATTTCTACAAACCTCGTTCACCCATTCACACATGCATATAACAATGAATGCACTGGGAGTAGTTTTGGTAATTGTCTGTGAAGGTTCTCAGTCATCCAGGTCATCGTAGTCTAAGGAGCTTGGAAAGAAAAGCGTCCTTGAAGACATTTCACCTCACATCCGAGAAGCTGCTTCAGTTCTAAGAGCAACTGGTGGAGAGTCCCAGATTTTGGTGATTCTGTATTTTGCCCATATGAAAGGAGCCAGAGATGAAATACGTACCTATGGGTTCTGTCGACGATGATGTCTGTATTCCAGCTTCTTGACAGTTGATAAAGAAAACTGAAAATATGATTGCAAGATTTTACAAAGATAAAAAAAAAATACAGGAACATTAGTGACTGACAAAAAAACAGGAGCTATAGAGTTGCAGTAGTGGACAAATCAAAGATCCTCGTCTACTGACAGTATGCTGAAAAACAAAAAAAGTTATTCAGACATGGCACAGAGGTTAGCAGCCTGTCACAAAAATACATACTTTGATCCTATTTCTTGAATGGGACACATTCAACACATTTCGATAGACATTAAAAAAAAGGATTTTTGTCCCAACAAGGTGATTCCAAATTAGCAATTGGAGTAAGAAACTTGCCATATTTCTGCATGATGTATAGGGACTACTTAAAAAAATTAGAGCAAGCTGTAGGAAACTTCATTTTTCACCATGACACAGTGCCAGTAAAAACATACCTATATAAGAAAACATGCAGTCGAACACTCAGCCATGGCTTGACATTTTTGGAGTAGTGTGGGACCATCTTGACAAAGAATGGAACAACAGTCAGCCAATATCCAAAGAAGAACTTTGAGTGTCCTTAAAGACGAACTATTCCTGAAGACTACTAAATAAAAACTGAGAAAAAGCTGCCTAAGAGAGTTCAAAATGTGCTGGAGAATGAAGGTGGTCGTAGCATATTGACTTTCAAGCTTGCTAGCATTGTACAAACTCTGTTTTTGCCTTATGTACTGTATTTCCGTGTATGTTTGCACATATGTCAATGAATCACTTGTCATTTGTCATTTTTCTGACAAAATGAATTTTTAAATGAGGCATGGCTCAAGAACTATCATCGACATCTTTGTCTTTCCCATGCTAACTACTGAACTTGCTAACTGGTTCCCAGAATAAAAACTACAGTGCATGCATTTTTCCACACTGGATTTATCCACCATCTGTGTGGCTTTCAAATGGGATGGGATTCACCCAATCAGCCTAGAAAGTAACAATTCGCCCAATGTATATAGAGATTAATTTCCAAAACCATTTAATTCTCATTTACTGTGCTGTAATAGCGAAAAATGCTGCACCAGCTGCATCACAATATGTGTTACCAGCCTAATTCACTGTAAGCCCATAACAAGAGGTATTATCTTAAACGGCCTGTTAAACAAAGGCAGCAGACCTTGACAGAACAAGTGCTGTCACAGAGTGCAATATCAGCGCCGGTTTTTGACAGTGTTACACAGGACCATTTAAACTCCACCAAGCTTGTTAGCCTAGAGTTGGTCCTGTGACCAGCCTCCTCATTGTGTATCCATCAAGCTGAATCGGTGTGTAGGAGGGTAATCCATACAGGATAATTGGTACACTTGTTCATGGAACACATGTGGACTATCCATCCATCCTTCCAGACTCAATAGTCATTAACTGATCCTTGGCAAGTCAATAAGAGTCAGCTGATGACAACTCCAGAGGTGATACAAGCATCCTCTAAGTAACTAACTGGGGATCTACAATGAAGCTGGTAAAGGTAATATTTATAAAGGTAAGATGCATCAGGTTAAGTCAATCGTTTTTGATGGAAGTCCACTAAGCAAAGTGCCTTAACTTTTGCACCAATAGCGATTATTGTTTCAGTAAGATCATGAAAAAAAAGCAACAAACAACTATTTATGCACAGGGAAAAACAACAACAACAACAAAACTATGGTATAGGGGTTTTATACACAGAAACCCTCAACTGTACATGGTGGGTCAAATGGGGCAGGCAGCAGGAGACAGGATGCTGGAGGTGGAGTGCAAGTGTGTGTGTGTGTGTGTGTGTGTGTGTGTGTGTGTGTGTGTGTGTGTGTGTGTGTGGCTAGTTTGGGGGGTGGTGGGTTGAAGCTCCATATGGGCAACCCACCCCTGGCACCCCCCACCCCACCTCCTGCAAACAGGCAGATGTCAAATGGGACGTGCCTCCGTGATGGGGCACAGGGTCACACTGCACAGGGGCAAATAACAGAACAGGAGGTACAGAGAGGGAGAGAAATGCCTTCTTGCCAACACCCCCCCCCCCCTTTCCCCCCTCCACCAAAACACAACAAATAAGACATGCACATGCTACCAGGAAAAAAAAGCTGAGCTCACACAAACATGCCGACACAGGCGGAGGGCCGCTGCATAGCATTACAGCCACTGTGACAAACAAAACTCACGGATTAAGCGACATTTACATTTGTTTCCTGACATACATATTTAAGCCCCCTGGAAAAATAAATATGAGAAGCATTATTTAATTCATTTTAATTATATTTTCAAATGTAATATATGTTTTTTTTAGAAATACCTGTGCATTATTCATAGTTGGTAAACTTTCGTCAAGATTTCATGAACTTGACTCTTGCATCTATTGTCCGTCCCTGTGTTTTGTTCTGTTCAGTGTGGCTATATAACTACAACACGTTCCACCACACTGATGTAAATGTGGCAGGCAGAATGTCAGAAAACACTCTCAGTGTATTTCATTTAGAATTGCATCAATTAGCAGATAAATCTATTTTTTAAAATCATTTTCAGGATCTTTTCAGACACTCTCTGCTTCCAGCTATCTTTAGCAATCAATGTGCTAATTATTTCCCAACATGAGCAATCACTTGTTTGTGTATTGAATATTCAGAAACAGTGAAAAATGGGCATTGCCTGTGTCTCAGAGACTTTAACAATGTCTTCATTTTTCCTGTTTTCTTTTTACAAAAATTGGAGTGTGATATTGTATCCCTTTTTATTTTCTTTGTCATACATGACAAACTTAATATTGAAAAAAAAAGTAGTTTCAGCCGTGTGTGGATTAAAATCTGAGCAGCCCCTCAAAAATTCAAATAAGGTTAAATTATAGCCATGAAACTTTGTCGGTGTATCAGACTGGAGTAGCAGTTGCCAACCTGACTATAAATTACACTAAATAGGAATCGTTCTGTTCTTGTGAGTCCAGTGCATGCATGTTTCTAATGTGTCTACAACTACTTGACTATAATGGGAGATGCAACCAGACTAAAAGGACAGGTGGTAGCGTGTGCATGTGTGTGTGTGAGCACAGTGTGGAGGTATGGGCTGTAGTCCTAAACAAAGCAGGGGAATGGACACACACTCTCTCACGCACACACACAAGCACACACAGAGGCTGTTCTCTCTGTTTTGAGTGCTGAATGGTTACGCCCGCAGGGCAGGAGTAAGGTTACTTTACATACTGCACTTACAGCTCCCTTTACCACTGGGGTATAAAATGGATTTAAATGAGAAAGAGGGGAACAGAGGGGTGAAGGCAGAGGGGTGGAGGGTGGGAGGACTCCCTTTGTGTAACAGGAGGTCTGCTGCTGCTCTGGCATGGCTATGGAGATGGTGGAGCGGGGTCAATCTCCCTGCTCTCCCTCCCTCTGTCCTTTTACTATAGGCTGGCTGCTCTGTCTCTCCTCCTCATCTCTCCCTCCCTCCATCCCTTCCTCCCTATTAGCATAGCAGCTGCCTGATACAGGGCGTAGGGTGGAGAATGGCCAGGTTGCTGTGTGCATATGTGTGTGAGGGTGTTTTGCAGAGGGGCGGGAGGCGAATTGGGTGGGGGGAGCCCAGTCAATGGCGGCCCGTCTGGCTGGTGAATAGTAGCTAAAGCAGGCCCCCATGAGTTAGACAAAGAAGTAAGAAGGGAGGGGATAGGGTCGGGGTGTGTGAGGGAGATGGAGGGAGGAGGGAGGGGTGGAAGAATGAGGCAGTGAATGGAGAGCCTTGTCACTGGAGCTATGGAAAGAAGCACAGAATGAACTGGAAGAATGAAAGAAAAGTTCAAAAAGGAGCGGAGGGCAAGGAAAAGACCAGCCTGACCACCTGTCTCTCTCCCTCACTCTCTCTCACTTCTTTTACTCCACTTCTTACTCACAGGCAGACTTTGGCGAGGGTGGGGGAGTCCACTGGTTGAGTTTAGCGACAGGCGTGTTTTTGTTTTGAGAAAGAAAGTGCGGTATCAGCAGGATTTAAAGCTCACTGTCATCTGTGACTCTGCGCTGATTTCCTTGCATGTGGGCCGTGGTTCAAAGAATTGTGTGCTATAAAAGATATTCTCTCTCTTCTCTCTCTCTCTCTCTCTCTCTCTCTCTCTCTCTCTCTCTATATATATATATATATATATATATATATATATATATATATATATATATATATATATATAAATCAAAAACATCAAAAATATCACAATAATAGTTTTACAGTGGATGAAAATATGATAATGGTTACAAGTAAGAATAGCTGAGATGGAAGCAATCAATAAGCAATCTTATCACCAAGCCTACTTGTTAAGAGAAATACCCATCCAGGCTGAATACAGTATCTACAGAGTATCTCTGTATGCTGGGTCCTTCCTCCAAACAGCAGACACATTAAGAAACTAAGGGGTATCTACAAACACGCATCTGCATATGAATATCTAGAATCTATCTTTAAAAGACATTTTTGTAGCTTCCCCTGGAGTCCTAGTCCTGATTTAGTATGCTTCAGTGGCATGCAAGTAAACAGTCTGTGTGGAGACCAAAGAGATTTCACTTTTTAAAAATTATTTTAAACTTGTAGCTGTAAAGAAGGTACAGCCCAAAAAAACTGTCTGACAGACCAAAAATAGAGCAAACGGTAGGGTGAATCAGTTTTTTACATCATCAATTTGAGAAAAAAACATATCTGTATATAAAAGATGGATATAAACATGACTTTGTCCCATTTTTAGGCATCCACTCTAGCATTATGGCTGTTGTGCAGGTTTTTGGAGCCTGGGGTGATAATATTTGGATGCAAGGGTAAAGGCTTGGGTATAATTTCTTTATCCGCAAGTTCACTGGGATCCACTCCGGTTTGAGTGATGCCAATTTTCATCTTTTTCTTTTTTTTGACCTCGCGTACTTGTCTATGCAGAACTTAAGACTATGGTGCACCAAGTACATCACAGTAAGTGGAAGATATCAAAGAAGCATAACAGTAATGGTTACTCAGCCATCAGGTCTCCAGCTATTTCAGGGTCGAGCTGCCTATTTATAAACTGTCCATTTAAAATTGTGTTTAAAAAGTTTCTTTTTGTGTGCAGAGAGTCACATTCCTTGTTTGTGTGCACAAACTTGGCCAAGTAAAATTGATGCTGATTATGCATAGAGCAAGAAGTCAATTTGTTGTCACAGGGTAGACAACAAGAAATTAAGTTGCAACATGTTGTGTTGTCTGATTCAAGATGGTGGAAACACTATTAAACATTTTAATGCGTTTGTCTTTGTATGGCTGTCATCGCTCGACAGTCACACAGGGCTGAGTTATTGTGCTCCTGCAGTAACTCTTAAAAGTTCCTCATATGTGTTCTCAACCTAATTATACAACAGGTTTCATTCAGAGAAGCCCTTTGTTGTACATTACTACCCAATCAGAGAGCAATCAAGCCTGTATCAGTGTATTCTGAGGAAGTCAGAAGTTCTCGTGTACACTGTACACATGTTGAACATGTGCTGATTAAACAAAACAAAAAAAGAGGAATTTATCATTGCAAAACCAGTCAAATGGCATTTTACATGTATCACAAGATGTTCAGTTAATCTTGCGTGTTTCAGATTAAGTGCATCGCTTCAAATGAGGGGTGGAAGCATAGATATGAATATTTTATGAGCCTCTGAACAATGGGCTTTTGAATAGCGATGGCAAATAATCACCCAGATGCACTTTTGCAGCTGCTATAACATCACCCCACCAGCTTTTAACACTGTCTCCTCTATGTGTTTCATACAAAAACTATACAAGCAAAAGGACACAAGGCTGTCCTTTTTTTTTCTTTACCACTGTGGCCTGTTTATTTTTTAGTGAAGCAATTTTAATGTGATTCCCCTATGTTTTCTGGACTTCCAGTTATTCCCTCGACAATTTATCCACCACAATTTCCCTCTCTGCCTTCTCTGCAAAAATTCCTCCAAAAATCTGTTGTCTGGCTCACTAATGCAAGCTTCTCCATGCAATGACCAAGATGAGCAAGGAAAGCCAAGGCACATGAAGAACCTATTAGGGGGCCTAGCAGCCAGCATCAACGCTGGGAGGCCAGCCAACTCAGTGTGTGAACAATGGGAACGCAGCTCAACAAAAACATCCTGCAGAAGTGAGAGACTGAGAGGGAGGGAGGCAGGGACTTGGGGAGAAATGTGCAAGCGAGCAGCAGGCGAGATAACACACTCTGCCTGCCATGGGATCACAACAGAGAAGGGCTGGTGTCTAGAGGAACTCAAATACATCAGATCAGTGCTGAAACTTTGAGCTGAGGTCATTTATGGTTCAGCTGCGGTGCAGACACCGATTTTAACAGCTGCTTCAACAATGGCACAAAGTTGTCAGTAAAAAGCTTATAACACTACTGCTTTTTTTTCCTTTCAGAATTGCAACTCTAAGACCACAACCGTTATTTCAAACACATGGGAAACCCTTTTTACTCAAACGTTCACAGTTGAAGCTGGTCAACACCCAGAAAATGTTGCAATACGAACAGGTCTGACATGTTGAAAAACGTATCGTTGCCTCTGTTTTCCCACCAACCGCTTTACAGCCATGCAATATCAGTTGCGAGTCATCATTTCTAAGAAAGATGTTGATGTTGATGTGACTCACTCAAACACTCAAATGAACAGGAGAAAAAACAGATTTTGCATTTTAACCAATGCTGACATGAAATGAAGCACACATGCAAAAAAGAAAAACTGAAATAGAAATCAGAGCATAATGCACACACTAATACACTCTTTCATAACCATTTTGCTTGTAAAAGAGACAACATATCAGAATAGCACAGTTCCCCCTTTTACACTTATGGCCAATTCATTTTTAAGCCCATTTCATGCAACATTATTTTGAACACAAGCTGCAAGAAAATCACAAAAAAGATGCAAAATGCCTCAACAAAGTGGATGATTTTGAAGCAAGTCGGACTTCTTGGAAGTCGTCTTACTTCTTAGAAGTCTAACTCCACAATTAGTTTTGCTTTGAAGAAGATAATTTGATAGGGAGTATAAATAGTGAGTAAGAGACTGTTAAGTAAGGTAAAACAAACACACACAAAAGTCCTGGTTGTTAGCAGAGAGCTGAAGTGTGGTGCAAAGCCTGGGTCTTAATCATTAGGAAGAGAGCATACGAGAAGAGTGTGTTGGAAACGTTTTTGTGTGTGGGGGTAACATAAAACCATCTCTCCCACAACACACACAGGGGAGGGGACCCTTCTTTAAACTGAGCCTACCCACAATGCACTGGGCTCCTTTATCCCGGCAGTGAAAGGATGAGGCCAGATGAATGACAAAAAGAGAGAATGGGCATCTGGGTTGGGCCCTGTTTGGAAGACAGGGAGGGAAAGAGGGAGAGAGAGAGAGAGAGAGAGAGAGAGAGAGAGAGAGAGAGCAGTGTGGGGGTGAGGGAGGTGTTTCCCAAACCAATCTTTTCAATGAAAAATGTGAAGAGAGGGGGGCGCGGGTAGCTTTTGCTTGGGACATAAGGAAGAAATGTATGCATACACAGCGGATTTTAAGTTTAATGATTTCTTTACTGGCTTGTACACAAACGTACAAAAATAATACAGCACTCATCTCCACATGACATGATGTCATCATCACAGTGTTACAAATGTTCAAAAATAAAAGAATACAAACAAACACACGAAAAAACTCCAAAATCAGACATGATGATGGAACATCTGCATCACACATGAAAAATCAACCGTTTCCTCCTGCTTGCAATGAAGCAAGACCAGAAACACAAGTTGGCCCAAAGAAGTCAGCACTCTTTCATTCTTTTTTCTCTTTCTTTTTTCTCCTTTTTTTTTCCTTTTTTGTTTTTTTATAGAAAAAAAATCATCTCAATGTGTACACCAATCCGGCAGCAGGCTCCTTACGTCATAAATGTTATGACCATAGCGAGCCAAATAACTGCACAACCGTGCAATTCTTTATTATGTTACAATGATCTTACCATCAAATGTATTATTCCCCTTTCAAACAAAATCAGGAAGACAGCACTTCAGAAAAGAAAGTGCCCCAAGATATCATCATCTTCAGCATCGATATATATATCCATATGTATATATACATACACCCAATCACAGAGATACACACGTCTTTGTTGAAAAACATCATGTTTTTTCCACAAAGTAATACACACATTAGGACATCATCACCTGGAGCATATATTTATACAATAGTATTTTGTTGTGTCTGCTTTTTTTTTCTATTCAGAAAAAAAAATTAAATGTTGACACATAAAAGCCAACTTTTCAACAACAGTCATCAGTGCAATATTCAAACAAAAGAGAAAAAAAAATCAAGTTTAAGACAAGCGATGCATATTTCATTTGTTGCCTGATACCAATCTATACCTTAATGTAGTTGAACTATTGTTTCGGTTAATTATCGGTTGTTCCAGGTTGAAAATGGGACACGTGCCTCATGAGAAGACACACACAACACGCACACACACAAACATAAACACATACACCTTAACGGGAAAACACACTCGTGCACACCTTCTCAAGAGCTTCTCATGAGGTCAGCCAGTGCTGCTGTGAAAATTCTGTTGGCCATTTGAGCAGTAGGCATTTTTTTTTCTAAAAACAAACAAAAAATAATAATAATAAAATAACAACATCAACATTAACGAGAAAAGAAACATACAAGCAGCATCGTTACAAATGTTAGGGTGCCATGACTTTCAAAATGCAGCAGGCAAATTTATGAGACCTAATTTTCCTTTTCTGTGAAATCCTGCAATAGTCATGTGTTGTTGATCATTTTTAAGTCTTCATCGTCCAACAGTATTAGGGTCCTGCTCAGTAGTAGTAACTATTCCAAAGCCTTGGCTCTTGCAGTTACCCCATACGAACACTGGGGGCGCTCAAGACTCCGATTTTGTGCAATAAAACTCCCTGCATTTATAAGTCATGCGATACAATTCCATTTTTTGTATGACTAAAAAAAAGAGAGAAAATAAATGGAACTAAAACAACCATACAGGCTGATAAGGACACAGAGAGAGAGAGCAAAGTGGAGTATTATAGGGGAGACATGCAACAATGGCTCTGTGTGTGTGTGTGTGTGTGTGTGTGTGTGTGTGTGTGTGTGTGTGTGTGTGTGTGTGTGTGTGTGTGTGTGTGTGTGTAAAGACAGACAGAACCACAGACTCTCTTGCAGAAAAGGCAAAATGATGTTTTGCTTGTCAGCACTGGTTTGGTTGTAGTGTGAAAACTGTCCCGAAGGAGGATGCAAAAATGGGTTCATTGCATCTTCTTTACTGAAGTCCATCTGGCTGTGAGGTTACTTTAGCAGACACAAACAGCCCATCGGCATGCGGATGATCACAGACTCCAAACAAGGCGGTGGTGAGGAAAAACAGAACGACTTGAGAATACTTTACAGACGAGGTAGCTGGGAAAAGGCAACCAAACAGAGTCACTTTAATGGGAGGATGAGAAAGTCCACTCCGAAGGGGTCGACAGCCTATAACTGGAGGGTGGGGGTATCTAGAACTGTGGCCAGTAGGATGAGGGTGGCAGGTCTTACCTCCACACGGGACAGTTTACACAAAAAAGTCTGAAGCAGCTTGAGTCACCCATTATATCCTTACACAATACAGATCGTTTTTAAGAAGAACCACAAAATATTTAAAAATGCATCTTCTCAATGTACCTTCATAAATTAAAAAAAAAACCCAGCCTGCTTTCACAGTGATGACTAGGATGTTAATAAAATACTGAAAGGAGATTATAAAGTGAAATTAAATGCGTCTTTTTTTATACAAAGCGAAAGCAGCGGTTTTTAGTAACACAATGACCATTGGCAAAGTGGTCGCACTGGCCTGAAAAATTGGACGCCAGCATGGCAAGATCTGCTTGCAGAGCGCTCTCATCGCTCTTTTCCTTAAAAAAAAAAGAAAAAAAAGAAACAGAAACAAAGTAAAGCTATTGTGTACAGTACTTCACAACAATTATGAAGTCAGTTGTTGTTACATAATGATTACACATCTGAAAATGTGTTGGATAGCCATAATGCCGCTCTTTGAGTTAAAAAAAAAAATGAAGAAGAATCACTAAAATTTATTAAAGAAAATAAGACCTCTGGTAACCAACAGAGGGCAACCCTTCTTCTCTTGTTCATGTGTCTTCCCTTTCAGATATTCCAGCATGCAGCCATAAAGCATCAAGTGCCTGTTTCATATAAAATAACTTAAAAAGGGGGTTTTACAGAACAATGAGGAGCAACAGGTCAAATCTGCGCTCCCACAAAGAAACTATTCAAGGGACAGGGAAAAAAACTGGGCCATCTGCTCTCTGGAGTCCAAACACACACATGCGATACACAGAGACTTGATTTCTTTTATAGTGGACGACACGATCTAATACGAACATTCAAGAGGAAAGCTTTAGTACCAACAAACTCACGGAAATGGGTTTCTTTTGTTAAAAGATTCGTGTTGAGGCGCTGTGTATGAACCATGCGGTGCTTCACTCGGGAGTGCAGAGAGGACCCCGTTTGGTTTACAGTGAGGAAAGATTATTGTGCAGGCCTATTTTTTATCTCCTTTTTTATATGATTTGGCACAACTATGTAAATAATGGCAGTTTTTGTTTTTTTGTTGTTGTTTTTTGTTTGTTTTATTGGTTTTTTTGTTTTATTTATTTATTTATTTTGCTTTTACAAGAGCCTGGCTTTCCCGTGTGTTGTGTTGCAGTTTTATATTTAAATTGTAGTTGATTTGTTTGCTTGTTTGTTTTAATTTTTCTACTTTTTCCTTTTTTCTTTTTTACCTGACAGCAGAGTCTGATCACCGGGCGCCAGAGGAATACTTGGCCTTGGTGATGAGGTATAGCACAATGTCTTGGTGGCCCCCGAAAGCGGCGATGTGTAAAGCGCTCCACCCTTCCCGGTTGGCCAGTCTGATATCTGCACCAAATTTCACCAGCAGTTTTACCAGCTCCAGGTTTCCGTCAATTACTGACTGATGGAGGGCCGTCTGTCCTTCCGGCCCGAAGGAGTTGACGTTGAACTCGCAGTTTGTCATGTTCTGCAGCAAAGAGTGCAGCTCCTTGGTGTTGCCCTTCTTAACCGCCTCCTGGAAAACCCTTTGCGGCGCGGAGCAAGTTGACACATCCGCCTGGCTCATGGTTGCAACTCGCTGGAGGGTGGGGAACAAGTAATCCTGCCTGGACTCTAAAGCTGATAATGATCGTCTTCTCCCTGTTGAGCGTCTCTGGTCTGGTAGCAATGCCACAGTTACACTGGATTATAACCAGCTAAGGCACTTTAAAGTAGCCCACTAAAACGGAAAAAGGTCACTTTATATATATGTGTGTACATATATCCCAAAAAGGACAAGAGAGAAAATGGCACACTTGGTGTGTAAATATTTGAGAGATCATAAATCCCCTAGAAAATAGAAGGGTGCTCTCAAGTGATCCAGGGGACTTTAGAATATAGTTCCCCTTCTGTAGCAGCAGTAGCAGCAGCAGGTAGCCTGCACAGGGGGATGGAGAAGAGAGACACCTCCGACTTTACTTGGGAAAACTGGAAGTATGGCCACTATCTCCACAGAGCAGCCTCCTGTGTGTTGGATCCCCGTCGGTTTTCCTTGAACGGTTCGATCTGTTCCCTGGCTATATGTCGCTTCTCATGTGGCCAGGGTGTCTGGGAAAGACAAAAAAGGACAAGAGGAGCCCGCATGAATCCAGAATCCTCACCAACAGAGTGCGAGAGACCCTACATTCCGCCACATCCAAGAATGAGTGCGCGGAACCACCGTGCGCACACGTTTACGCACGGGTACACTGGTTGAATTTTACCGCTAAACATGTGAGAACTGTAATCCGCTGCAGATTTGGGACTTACCTGTGACAGATAGACGGGTCCCTAGCGACGCAAACGATAGAAATCCACCGAGTGGCGCGATCTGTGTCCTCCTTGCGGTCCGTGTGAGTCTCTGCCCTCCGCTGCGCTCTGAGAGAATATTTTACGCGTCCTTCATTTGCATGACAATACCTTCCCAAAGAATCAACTGTGGAGGAATGGGTGGAGATCCGGGGAGGTTATAGGCTGCCGATTCGGTTTGAGGGAGGGTCCTGTGAATCTGTAGGGAGGGGGCGTGGTATTCCGAGGGGGAGCCAAATGTTGCTGCAAAGTATTAAACAAGGCGCCCGCAGCAATCCTACGGTGATCTCTATATCCGATCTCCTGCAGCCCACCCCGTGAAGCGGACTGAAAGTCACAGACACGGTGCTGCCAGCGCTGTAAACTGCTGAGAAATCGGGCACGCTGTAAAAGGTCCACCACTGGATTGTCGTCGGCAGGAACTTGCGACAAAAGTCAGTCAGGTGTCAGTGACAGCGTGTTGGACACTGAAGGGAATTGACAAGTGTTGCTCGGTGAAAGTTGATCATTAATTGCTGCTCGATGAAAATTGTTACTAAGAAACAACATCAAATGAGTCTTAATCGCAAAAAAAATATCTCAAAGAATGGAGTGTCTATTACATTTACCTTCATATTAATTTTCTTTCGAATTTCAAAGGAGGTGAAATCTCTCGAAAGGCGATAGAATTTCACTTCTTATCATGGATCGAGGATTGTATAAGTTAAATGGGGTTTTTTGTTTTTTTGTTTTTTGTTTTTTTTTAAATCTCAGTTAAGTGAATCTATATTGAATCTGGGGAAAAAAACTGGCATCACTTCTTGTGAATTTGGGGGTTTTAAGCGTCCAAATAATGACAATTATTCCGTAGAGGGAGTGGATTACGGCTATGTGTTGATTTTGGTGTTCCAACTTTCTCCGGAGTGTGGGACTCCACACAAACGCCTCAGTTAATTTGTGGATAAATGTGAAATACAACAAAGAAAGAAGATGAGATTCGTCCAAATGCTAGACTGAGGCACAAGGAGACATTTGTACACGCCGTTCTACCAGAAGCCGACACAAGTACGCTATATTACGTCCAAACCAAATGGCATAGAGTTAAATACAAACCCCAAACGGGTGGATTGTCGCCGTCATACCTACCGGCATAAAAACACCTCAAAGGAGGAGATTATAGGTGGCTGTTTAAATCATAAACGGCGGATATAGTCCACTTGTTTTTAAATGACTAGACTGTGAGAGTTCAGATAACAAAAGCCCCGCGCTACTTCCTTTTTGCAAGTGAAAAGAGGTGACGCTTTGCACAGACTGACACCGCCGCTCAGCTACCCCCACCACCGTGGGAACTGGGCGCCTGTGAGTGTGTGTGTGGCGCAGAGAAAAAGGTGTCGATAGATATCCCACTAACTGACAGAAACACGGCTCGGCACAAATAAATAAGCGTTACGGTGACACAGATGGTTAGATAAACGCAGAGACGGAGAGAATGGGTTATGTAGAAACCGCACCAGGTAGGCTACCTGCAGCTCAGCTTCCTTCTCTGACCGTTTGCTCCGTTTGGCGACCCGTTCTCCGTGTCATCTGTGTAACACTTTACAAGCCGCTTTCCGCTCTGATGGTTTGGCGGCTTTCGCACTATCAGGTTTTCCCACAGTCAGAACCGTACATTTGGCGCACGTCTGTGGCTCTATCTGCATGCATGAGCGTGCTATTGTGGGTCGGAGCGGCAGTCCGTGGGAGAGACAGCAACAGAGGTCCCACAGATGAAGCCCCAGACTTGCTCAGTTTAACCTAAAGGAGACGACTACACAGCGATTCTTGGGAAAGGCGGCTGATTATTAGGTGCATACAGACGTTCCTCTCCCTTTTAAGCTGACCGGAGGGTGTCCTTTAAAATCATGAATGAGGCACCTGAGGGTCACAGTTTAGTAGCCACAGATAACCACAGAGTAGTGCTTTCAGTTAGCCTACACGGCTGCACATACCACATTAACTGCTTCCATTAGTGCAAACCGGCTTTTAACGCCGGCATGATGCACAGTATGGATATGAAACAGGCTAATATTTTATTGGGTTTAGTTACACGATTAAGGGATCGTGTAGTTAGGCATAAGAGAACATTCTTGCACTGAACATGTAAGAAAATATGTCCCTTTTTTTTTTATCAATATAGGTAAAGCTGACTTTGCAGCATATTCTGGAAGCAACTCAGAAAGGACTTCTAGGCCACTCTCTTCTATGTTTATGGATATGGAGATACCTGACTTTCAGTCACGCTCAAATGACAGCAAAAACGAGCTAATTTCATCTACTCAGAATGTCTTTGGGGACATGTGCAGGTGACTATTTGTGCGCCTTTTTTTTTTACCTCCTACAAGTGGTCCACAGCTGCAAATGCTCCAAAACAAAGCCAGCTCTGAGTCACCCATATGTGGTGTATTCAAACGTGGTGAATAACCAAGTCAAGTCGATGATGTAGGCTGCAATAACAGACGTGTGTTCCCCTTCGCTGTCTCCGTATATGACTGAATTAGTCAGTGAGGGTACATATGGCCGTTTGCAGAGCAAATCTATCCCATCAGATTGAGGGGAAATTTAGATTGTGGGTTGTTTTTCAAATTATAAATTAAGAAAAATACAAGTGTTGGTTTAATTGTTTCCTATTTGTGTTTTTGCTGTGCAAAGACTTAACCCAAACTACAAAAGGCTTGTGCCAATTAACCAGAACGTTTGGATAAAGTTGTCCGTCACTTGCAAAGGTATAATTATATCTTGGAAAACGCTCTATTGCATAATTCCTGAATTGTGAAGAATTTATGTATTTGTTTGTTTTCCTCATTTTACATTTAGTGCGCAAAATGTTTGCACATTACTGTACATGTGTGCATTTTTTTCCTCAGATTACTGAAGGGTGAAAAACAATTTCTGGAAAATCAAGAACATCTGTCCGCTATCAGAGCTTTTGCTGCAATGCGTCTGGACACTTGGAAAACATTTGCAGAGACTACAGGAGCCAAAAGTTTTCCATTGGATGAGTTTCTCCCCGAAGACCCTCCCCAACACATGCACTTCTCTCTTGAATCTTTCGTGGTAATGTGTGCCTGGGAAGTTGCCAGAGTAAGTTGAGATAAAATACTTGTGATTCCCCCCCCCCCCCCCCCCCCAGTTCAGTTAATATGACGTCAGGTAAAACAACTAAATAAATAACTAAAAATTTAAAAACTTTTTGTTAGGTGTTTTTTTTTTTTGGTGGGGGGCACAGCTATGAAGAGCGGTCGGCTGGGCACGGAGGGTGCAATGAGGCCAGCTTTCCTAGAACTCCTAAATGGAAAACGGTTGCATTGAGATAATGCAAGCCTGTTCTGGTTTTGTTTGTGCAGCCATGTCTTTGCTCTGCTTTCGTGCGATGATAAACAAGATAACACCCCCCTCCCCGAAATACAGAGAGGCTTAAGTGCTGCACCGCAAAAGGAGCAACGAAGACCTCGTAGCTGCGCGGTGCCCGAGTTTGGCGCCGACGCCGGGGCAGCAATGGGCCAGACGAGCCGGGAGGAGTCTCTCCTCTGGGTTCCATGTTGCAGAAGAGCCCAAACGGGGAAATCACACAACAGGAGGGAACATAAATCTAAATTTAGTTGGGGGTTTTTTAAACATAATTTCTTTTTTAAACCTGTTTTTACATTCATACCTGAAAACATGCGTGCTTGAGTTTATGAGAATAGAGAGAGAGAGAGAGACAGAGACAGAGAGAGCGAGAGGGGTGACGTTTTACCGGGAGGGGAGGGCCTTCTGCATCCAATTCATTCCGGGCACCACGTGTCCTCAGAGCGTGGGAAAGAGGCGAGCTTTTCTTCCCAGCAAAGAAAGAGCAAGGATCAAATAACACGGTGCTGCAGCAGAAACCTCGCGCTCTGCAGAGGCAGGGGCTGCGACCACCCGGACAAGGACGGGACAGCACACACCGGGTTTATTTGGAAGTTAGGGTGTCTGCTTCAGTCATACCAATAAAATACACCTCGGGGAAGCTTAATGTTACTGTAGTTATTGCACAGGCTGCTTGGCGACAAGCCAACAAATGCTTGGACTCCAGGAGGCTCGAGAAGAAGAGGTCATATTATTATCGTTTTAAACTACACCATTGCCAGCATAGCGGTCTCGTTCAGCAGCACTTGATTGTGGATCTTTTTCGAAACTGTTAACACGTCACAGAGGTGGATTAATCCAGCTTCCTCTGGAGAAGGTCTCACGCAGCATCAGCTATGCGTTTATCACGAGCCCTTCCCCCCCACACCTTAAAGTGTAGTTTTACATGATTTATTAGAGCTGGTTTCCATATGTGAAAACGCATAAAATGCTCAGATAATATTTTCATTTCGCTTTTCATCAGTATTGCACTGTTCTTGGGAACTAGACTTTCAAATTAATTTTCATGTTGCAATTTTTCTGTAGCTTGAACAGGTCCAGACCTTCCCATATATACACCACCAATAAAACCTCTATGAGAAAGCAGTACAAAAACTGATAAAAAAAAAAAAAACAGCTCTTTCAAACGTACCTATTAAATTCCTGCTATTAAATGCTGTTTGGCAATGTGTCAACGTGTTTTTACCTTCAGTTTAGCTTCAGGTAGCTTCCACAGAGTATTTTTAAGCTTACTTTTTAAAAATTAAATTTCACTTTTGACTTTACCTCGTGGATAATTTGTTTTAAGATGCTCAGAAAAATAGAATAAATTAACAGTGACAACAAATACTTGACACAAAGTCCCTTCTTAGACGTCCCAGATTTAGTAACACATGCACTAAAAGGTGCACAGGCTTCTTGTTTTGACAAATGTGACCAAATTAACAAATTAAGTCTAGTTTTATCTTCAGTCTAAAATGATTTCTTTCATGTAGTTTTTGGTTTAGTTTTAGTTAACTATATTAACTTTCTTCCATAAGATTCACCCATAGGACACAGAGGAGGGAGATTCTGATGTGGACCAGCATCTCACCCAGCACTCACAACAATGAATGGTTAACTTCCCACTCACTGCCATAGACACCCACTTTGGTAACATTCTTCAGAAGTGACGGCACTTATAATGTCCCTACAGATGACTGCATTAGGGATGGTGTAGGATTACTTGCTGCAACAAAAGCCCTAAGCCTACATTTTTGCACAGGCCTTTAAAGTCATGTAGCTGGTCTGTTATTCACACATGAAAAGCTAAAGTGTCAATTTTCTCTAAATTATGTGAATCTTTTCGCCTTTATCTGATTGGACAGTGAAGATTTTTCAAACAGGAAATATGGTGGAAGATATGTAGCAAAGGCGTCTAGGTCAGAATCAAACCTGCACTTGTGCATTGAGCCTTGCAGCATATGGTCACCTGCTCAACCAGGTGAGCTAAACTAAATCCCCAAAAAACTGAAATTAGGGGATCTGAGAGAGGACTGTTACGGGACATCTGGTCGAGGCTTCCAAAGAAACCATCAGAAATTTTTTTAAGGTATACCTGTTAAACTGAAACTATCTAATCAGCCAATCACATGGCAGCAACTCAGTGCATTTAGGGATGGAGACGATCAGGATGACACACTGAAGGTCAAACCAAGCATCAGAATGGGGAAGAAAAGCAATTTAAGCGACTCTGAATGTGGTTTTGTTAGTGCCAGACGGGTTAGCCTGAGTATTTCAGAAAAATGCTGACTTACTTGGATTTTCCCACATAACCATCTCTAGGATTTCCAGAGAAGGGTAAAAAAATAAAAAGAGAAAATACAAAGTGACTGTGAGTTCTCTGAGCAAAAAGGCCTTTTTGGTATCAGAGGTCAGAAGGAGAATGACCAAACTGCATTGAGCTGATAGAAAGGCACATCCAAAGTATGCAGAAGAGCATCTCCACATGAAGCAGATGGTCTACAGCAGCACAAGACCAGAACGGGTGCCACTCTGTAGCTAAATACAGGAAATTGAGGGTACAATTTGTATGTTCACACCAAATATGGACAACAGAAGACTGGAAAAACTTTGGCTGATGAGTTTCAATTTCTGCTGAGGCATTCGGATGGTAGGGTCAGAATTTGGTGTAAACAGCATGCAAGCACGGGTCCATCCCGCCTTGTATGAACTGGTAATGTTCAGGGGGTATTTCTGTCACACTTTGGGCTCATTAGTACCAACTGACCGTGGTTTAAATGTCACATCTGAGTATTGCTGTTGGCCATGATCACAGTGTACTCATCATCTTGTGCACTTTTTCTAGCACATTAACATGTCCAAAAGCTCAAATTGGTCTCTTGAACATGTCAATGAGTTCACGGTATTCAGATGGCCTCCAGAGTCACCAGATCCTCAATCCAAGCACCTTTAGGATGTGATGCTTTCGCATAGAGCAAAATCTCCATGGAATTCCAGCACCTTGTAGAATCCATGTCACGAACAATTAAGACAGTTCTGAAAGTCGAAAGGGGTCCAATCCAAAACTAGAAAGGTGTTCCTAATAAAGTGTCTCATGAGTATATTTCCAGCATTTGTTGCAGTTAAATTTAGGCTGCTGAGCTCGCTGAAAACTCCCAGCATGTCAAGTCCTAGGAGTTTCAACTAACACAAATTTAACACTTTACATCTGAAAGCTCAGCGTGGTTACTCATGGCATGATAAACCAAGCTATAGCGCGCATGTTCTGGAGCATCAAGTTTCATCCTGAGATACCAACCTCCAACTTTTCTTCTGCAGCTGTCGTTGTTCCTGAAAACACATTTACCTCAGTGATTCACAGTACGGCCCGTCTTTGAAAATTACTGTCAGTAAAATTAAGAGCACATCTGGCTATAGTTAGGGATTCTTAGATTGTATGACTGTAAAAAGACTAACTAAGCCTTCTGGTGTAGCTTCATGTACTTTCCTCAGCAAAAAAACATCAGAAAATCTTTAATTGCAGTTTCCAAAACCTATTTGAACATTTTGGGAGATCTAATTGTCTGGAATCACACAAATTCACAGTGGGAAGGAGTATGAGAAAATGTGAGGGGATTCTGCTGGTATGTGCCGGGTTACTCTGTGACCCCACTAAAAAACGAAACAAAAAAAAAAAAACCCAACACACATGCTACACCTGACAGACACGACTAAAGCTCGGATAATCCCATCAATCTGTCCACCCTCAGTCCTTTACCATCTGCTTTGTGAATTTAGAAACATATTGAAAACAAAAACATCTGGTGAAAGTAAACAACTGCAAATTCTTACACATTAAGAAAGGAGAGGAAAAAAAAACTCTCTTTATTGAAACACGCATTTAAACATTTAAATATTACAAGAATGTAATCACAGAGAATAAAAATGTATCGTACCACTGGGTACTAAAACGGCCAAGGAACTGACCTTATCGCCACCTACCAGGGCGTTCAAGTCAAAACAATAAAAAACAGTTTCCACAGGATGTGACCTCATAAACTGCTGAATGGAACAAACTTAGGATTGATGCACATGTTTACTTTCTTAAAGAATTAACTCTTTCGATTTCAAAGTATTACAATGCAAACCATTTCTTAGGTACAGTTTATAACAAATATGGTCAGGTCTAAATGCGATCACTCTATAGCCTGTCTGAAATGTAAATGATTTTTTAAACTGTTATAAACACAAAATATTTAAACATTTTCAAAATATTTCCATCTGAAAAAAATTGGTGGCTTAAAAACAAAAATAAAGCCTTCATTCAATGCTCACTGAGAGGCAATCTGTTGATCCAGGTGTATAAAAAAAAGAAGAATTGTTTCCCATTTGACTTTGACTAATTTATTTAAAGTTAATTACATGTGGGGAAATGTTACTGTATTTTAAGAGCCCAGACCCAACTTTACTTTCAGGAAAACTATGGAAGAGTCAGTGTTGAAACTTGAACAGGAACCATCCTCCATGTGCAGAGGGGCATGGGTTCCTACGGGATAAGACAGCTGAATGCCAAAGTCTTCATGTAAACTGACTCTACAACAGTCAATTCTGCTGAGCAGGTGTAATGGGCTCTGCAGCAGATTCATTGTCCTCGTCTGAAATGTGCAAGACCTCCTGAAACATTGAGAGGACACGGCCAAAATGAGAGCCCTCCCAGAACACCTTGCCACATCTGGTGCAGACGTAGAAGAGAGGGATCCTTGGAAGGAGGGTAGGGGGCACGGTGTGAAGCTGAATAGGCGCGCCCCCGGGAAAGGTCAGGGTGTCAGGGTCCAGCCCTGAAAGGGAGGCCCAGCGACACTGAAGAGCATACCTGGGGAGCTTTGGGTCAAAATGTCATCGTGCTTCTCCTCTTGCTGGTGCATTAGGTCAGTGTTGTCCTGGTCTGATAGGAGTCCTACAAAAAAAAATTATTTCTTTATTCTTAAAGGGAAAAGGAAGCGAGGTTATCAATGGTGAGACAAACAGCTGCAGACATAATGGACTGTAGATTCATCCTTAAATGCTTTAGAAAGTATAGCCTTTCCTATAATACTGTGTGAGTTTGACAAACCTTTCTTTTTAAGCATCCCGACCATATCGTCTTGTGGCACTGCCACATACTGATCACTGTTACATGCCTGGAGAAACAAAGAAACAGTCACCAGCAGCAGATATAAAAATGTAAAAATGTGGAAAAAAGAAAATATTCTCGTCTGTTTACAAGCTTGTTGCAAATGTGGCCATTTGTACTCTAAATGCTGACACCATTAAAAATCTTTTTTGCTTTGAGCTTTATTCTTGATGGATGACGTGACAAAAAAAACCTCCTTACTAGCACAATATCACAAAAAAACTTTCATATTCATTTTCATGATAGCTGACTGGCGGCTGTCATTTTGCTGTTATTTAAGTGGGTGTAATGTAGGCTGAGCAAATGTGTCAGAAAGTGCAACGGCCGCCACAAACGACATTAACATTTCCATACCCATCTCCAAAAACAACACAATAACACGCATAATAAATTCAATAGAGAACAATGTGTCTGCTGTAGGGATTTGACATTTTTATGATGGTGGAGGAGAGCTCTGACCAACATGTCAGTTAAAAAAAGAAAACATGTAGTGGCGATTAAGGACACAGTATGACTCACACTCATCTAACCAGGGATCACTGAGCACTTTAGATGTACATGTGTTGACAACAATCAGGACGGAACTAAAATTATGGCCATAGGCTCTCTGAGTGACGCAGAAAAACAAATGCTTTGCTATGTAGCAGGCTCGATTACAGTAATGCTCTGATAGAAAAATGTTTTGCATCACCTATAATTGATTGAGAAATATTCAAAGCACATTACACCAGTTCTGAAGTCTATCCACTGGCTGCCTCTCAATTTCCAAAATTATTTTCTTTTACTTGATGGATTCACTCGTGTATATGAACCAGCACAGGGTCTCAGGTCCTCCACAACCTGAAAAGTCTGCCAGAGGAGCTGAGAGCAGGTGGAAGTCATGAAATCTTTAAACATAGACCTACCTATCTAGACAGGCCTGGCTTTTAACTGAGCATGTGCTACTGATGTCACAAACTTTTTTTTCTTACCATTTTATCATTTTGGATGTTTACTTTCCATCACATTACTTTATTTTTATTCACTGACTGTTTTTTTTTTCAAATTGTACATTTGATTCTATTTTATAATTATTTATCTTCTTATCTCTATTTAAAATTTTTCTATCTGTGTATTTTTTCTTTAATGTTATTTGCACTTTTATTCCAATTATAAGCTATTTATATTTTTTATTTATTTCTTGCTGTTTTGTCTTTAAGTATTTAAAATGGCTCATTATCACATATGAATTCATCTTTATTACTAATGGTTATTGCCTTGTAATCAGCTTCTCAGTGATCTGAGAAACACCTGGAACTGCACTACACTGCATGAGAAATACTTTGTAAATGAAGCTTGACAGATCTGATTAACTGGTTGAATAAAAACAACTTTTTTTTTTATTGACTAACAGTGATTATTCCCTTTGAGAGAAGTGGAGCCAATTTCTGACAGAAAAATGACAGACATAACAGACATCTACTCCCCTCACTCTAGGTGTCAGGATATTTAGATCTTTTTTCTTTTTTTTTTGGCTTAACAGGTTGATATACATTTAATATACAGACAGATGACATAAAAATAAACTAAAAGTACAGTGCAGTACCGTGTCACTCCTAACCCAGTATATGACACAGGATAATGATTACAGACTACAACCTAGGTTGGCTTCACATTGTAATGACCCAAAATACTTAAAACATCACCTTACCTAAAGTAATAAAAACCCACCAGAGTACACAGTAAATTCTTAAATGGCTAACCTTAACAACCGGCTTTAAAACACAAAGTTGCAGACCTATGTTAAAACACGGGAAAAGTACAGGTCTGATAACTTGCGTTGATCTACTCGCACACCAGCAAAGACACATTTTTCTCAGGTTCTTGCTTTGGTGTGAAAGGCCATAAGTGTTACAGAACGATCAGATCTTTGTGTGTATAGACAGTGTTAACACCTCAGTAGCATTCACGTGTTCACATTATAACGTCCTTCCCTGATAAATGGAGAGACATTAGTGGCCTCTTGTGTGCCGGCCCCCAACTCAAAGACAGACACATGCACACATTTGTCTGTAAAACATCCTGACAGCATGTCAGTGCTAAAAGCCTTGTCAATACATCAGGTCTCCGCCCAGTAAACAGCATTCTACTTAGAAGTGGGCTGTAAATCAAACCACTCGCACAAGAGTGATCCTTGACTAGTTCACTTAAGGTTTGCCTCTCTTCACCTGGGAAAATTCAGGACCATACACCCACTCAAAACAATAGCAAGTCATCTCATTTGTGTGCACATGTAGAGCAGTGTTAGCCTTTGTGGTGACAGAGGGCATGCAGGGAAAAGAGGGGAAGAAACACTGGAGGTGTGGGAATAGTAGAGGTGTAACCATCTGTCTTGTCTGTGCGAATGAAGCTTACTTCTCCCTGGCTGCATGCATGAACTCCTCTTTGTATGCTGAATTACACGCATACACAAAACCACGTAACATGCAAAAACACACACACACACACACACACACACACACACACACACACACACACACATAAAAATTAACCGCACAGATAAAATACTTCACAATTTGCACAGGCTACACTACACTGAGCATACAAACCGCATGCACACAGATGCTAACAGCACATACACATGGTTGACACATACGACTGTGGCGGCAGCCAGGAAAACAGACCGAGCTATTTGCTCAGCTCAAAGTTTCCCAGAGTTGAGCAAGCCAGAACCTGCTCTGAACTCTCAAAGCTAAGCCACGGACGGGCAGGCACACACGCACATCGTCTCACACACACGCAACCTGGATGAAAATAATTCTATAATTAATCAGAGATCCTGCAGAGCTCTGTTAGACAAATGAGCTAAGTACAAGTGATTTTCTTTTTTCAATTTGTCACATTAGCAGATGTGCTGATAAGAAAAATGACTCTCCGACAGCTGGTGTTTCTTTATCCTACATCATTACTTAACTAGCAGAATTTTCAGGTATGCAGCTGTCACACAGGGAATAGGCTTCATCAAACCATTTCAAGTACAAAATTCAAAAGGTTCTTTATTGTCACTGTGCGGTCACACAACGAAATTCTTAAAGCCAGACAGTATTTAAAACACAGACAGACACACAGTAAATAAACATACACAATAAAGAAACCTTAAAAGGTGCCAAAAACATACAAAGTTGACTCTGCTCGTTTGGACACGCTCGTTTTAGACACGGCATTATTCTGCAGGTTAGTCAGACACCATGACTTTATTTTCTTGTTTGGTTTTCAAACAAAAGGTGTGAAGATGCAAAAGCTCGACACTTACTGCAAATCATCAGAATCTCCCTACAATACTGGCTATACTAAACTGGAATGAGGAAATATTTTGGGAGGTGGGGGGCTTTTTGGTACAATGTCTAATAATATTTCAATACTAGCTTTAGCATGCCACTAGGCTCTTCTACTTAAAACCCAGACGAGTGACTAATGATCAAAGGACCACCAAAAGTGAATTTGGCAATTCATAAATTTTTTTTTAAAACAATTTAGATTTTTTTTTAAATTGAAAGCTCTAGAAAGTTTTAGGCAGGTACTACACTGAGCTGCTCTGGCCTTTGTTCCATGTTTTTTCGGGGAATCTAAGGCACTCTCACAGTCTGAACGTCCCTTGCTGGGACAACAAAGCCATCTAAAGTCTGATACTGTGTTTTAAAGGACGGGATGTGGTGGGAAAAAAAAGAAAAGAGGAAAGAAAGTGAGGACAGCAGAGAGGAGGTGGTGGTGGAGGTGGTGGTGGGACTTTTTCCCCTAACGTGCTCAAACACACACACAGCACTGGCTCTGTATGCAGCTCCCATGGGAAAATCCTAGACCAATCTCAATAGGCGGTGCTTTTAGGGCTGATGCCGGTCACATGATCACAGCAGCCAATTGGACACTAGTGATTTGATTCAAATTGTGGTAAGTCAGGTAAAGGACAGCGTGGGAACTGGAGAGGAGAGGAGTGAAAGGGGAGCACAAACTGCATCATCATCTCCCTTTGGAAAGGTTCTCGCTGAAGTCTTTATGTAAACTTCAAATCTGAGTAAAGGTTAAAAAATACTTAAAATTCCACCGTCCGAGGTTGCTGTGGTCTAAAGCATATACGCTGTATGTAAGAAAGGAACTTTTTTTCCTCTCCTTTTTTTACAAGAAACTTAAAAACTCTTCCCAAGGAAAGCAAAAGAAAACATTGATGACCAGAGATTCATTGTTCCCACATCTGGGAAGTTCTGCTCTGTTTGAATCCCCTGTCATTTCCTTGAGCAGACATAAAATATTGTTACTCCTGTAAGATTATGTAGATTTATTTTAAGTTGGATTTTATGCTGATTTTGGAAACAATCTGACTCAGACTGCTGTAGAAATGTGAGACTGATGAGCAAGCAAAAGCTAACAGACCATAGTCCCAAGGTCATGCTATGCAATGGGAACCCATCAGACAGTCTCTTGATTTAGCTTCCAAAGGCAACTGTCTATTTTCTGACTGTCTAGCATAAGCAGTCAGTTGGTAATTGTCTGCAAATGACAATAAATAAACAAATAAATACAAATTTAAAAAAGCTAAATCATCACCTGAACACAGCTGATAGGTATCTAATGAACTTCACCCCTCATTTGCTTTCCACAGACTGTTTATCTGCAATCAACCAAAACCTGCTGAAACATGATTTGTCAATGGCACTAGGACTACAAACAGACAAAAAGGAAACCAGGAAGTTTTGCCAACAAAAGTTGCCCTTTATCTACACATTCTGTTTATGAATGTCGTCAGAGAGTTTGCACAAGTTCGTGACAGAAGAAAAGAGTGGAAACACTTTCATTAAGCTGAGAAAAGACCAGCAGAATTTTAGTGTTAATCATTAAATGAAAATCTTATCATTGAGGGTAAAAT